>NW_028277478.1:1239061-1548826 GCF_059751315.1 Micrasema longulum | reverse complement strand
CCAAGATAAATTATAATGTTCAGCAAATTAGATCAGAATACAGAGAAACAGATTATGTATGTGTTAGGAGAATTCTACAAAACGTTTTCGATAAAAGATAACCAATGATTAATAACTTATTTTTTTGTGCGGCAATTATCTAAATTAAATTCATCATGCTCTGATTAGCTCAGATATATTTTTTTGAATGCGTAAAACTTATTTGTGCAAATCAAAGCTAATCAATGCGAAAAAGAAAATAAATGAAAAGTTAACGTTTATTGCAACTAAGAGGAAAAACTTTAATGAGAAGGAAGTATGAAAGCAAATATGCCCATTGCAAAAGAAGTGAATTCGTTTTCTGTAAACTGTAAGTTTTTAAATCATTTTTCGCTGGTTCGTTATGTACAAAATATCCATGTTAATTAAAATTATCCAAACAGCTTAGGACAGTCTTGAAAAGGGAACACAAAAGCATATTCTTATGTGTGTTTTAATAATAATAATAATAATAAATTTTAATTAATTTTGTTTGTTATATTTATTAAAAATAAAAATTCGTTTACTTTCTTAAAACGGGGAAGCAATCTCTAGTTAGGCAGTTTTGTACGTAAAAAAAAAGAAAAAATATCGAAAATTTTGTGCATTTTAATTTATTGTTATTTTTTTACTAAAATAAATAAAACAACTTTGTTTTTAACCACTAATTTAACAAAGTTGTTTTATTTATTTTATTATAATGAATAACCACAAAGTTAGTGCTTCAAATATAAATGTTATTTTTTTAGTTTATTTCATCGCATCATCATCATCGTTCTCTTTCCGCACCTAATGGTGCACAGGACACTGCATTGGTACACCAATCGCAGCGTATCTTGATAGTTTTTGTTACATGAAGGTAAGATGATAAGTCGTACGCTTAAGGTACCAGTCCAGGGACTATGAAATATTCTAGTGTGAAAACACCCATTTAAATAAATATTTTACATCAACCATGTCGGGAATCGAACCCGAGACCTCTTGCATGGCAGGCTAACGCGCTTACCATTACAACACGAGGCCGACAGTTTAGTTTATTTACGTATTAGGTATATACGCCCAGACGGCTTTTACATGACAGGTAGATAGTAAAAATTCAAGCGTTTCATGGTATAGCAAGTCAATATGTATTATAAAAAATGTAACTAATAAAATGACATGGTTTTTTTTTTTTTTTTTAAAGTATTGAATTATATTACGCTTTACATAATTAAAGATAAAAACAGTTTGAGGCAAAAAAATAAAGTATATTGAAGGTATTGTTTAAGTGTAGGTAAGTTAAATACAAAAAGTCAAAGTGATTTTTACAGCATTTGAATGATGTAATTTATTTCGATTTTATCGCTGTAAGCATTTTAATCTAAGAGCTGACAGTAGAAATTGAAACATATCAATTTCTTAACGCTCGTTTTCGAGCCGGCTTGATCTGATGATTGAAGAATTTCTTCAGTTAGTTTACTTCAACTGTAATGTGCTCGTGTGTTGTAATGGCTAAGACATTTGACTCACGCACGGAAGGTTTCGGGTTCGATTTCCGATGAGAACACATAAATAAAATCCGTTTATTCTCAACCCTAGGTTTTTTGTGCTGTAATTTATCGCTGTAGTTGGCATCCTGGCTAAAAAATAAAACGAGGCACTAAAAGGAGTTGTGGCTTGACACTATAAAAATTATATTTGGTAACATTTTTTTTAAATAACCATTTGCGTTCGTATGATTAACCAAAATTTTTCAATTCTGAAACCATTTTCTTTTAGTTGTATATAACCACGTTAAAAAAATGGGAATCAAGTTATGGAAGGGTAAGATTCCAATCTCGGACTTCCTGCTCTGAAGTCCGCATCACTACCCGTGGGACCGCAATCCGTCTCCGGCTTTGGCTGGTGTAAATGGTCACCTTACACACGGTAACTTCTGCCTGTATTTGAAAATGTACATTTTCTTCAAACTGTTGACGTTTGTGAGGTAAAAGAGCTAGATTATCTATTGATGTCAGTGAGATTAATTTAACTGGTTTGAAACAGTGTGTAAAGTGCTGACTTAAACCATTCAATGGCAGGTCATAAGCCTTGTAATTGCCTAGATTTCCATATTCCTTTCTCACAATTTTTTTTTCTTTCTGTCGAAATAAAATTTTTATTCTTAGAAGCGAAATTAAGCCATGTTTATAAAAAATAGATATATTCATAATAAGAAATATTTTTTTAATGTTTATTTTGTAACTTTTCAAAAAGAGATATTTATTTTACTATAAACCTGCTCATATTAATAATACCATATAAAAAAAATTGTGATTTTTGGTAGTTAAATCAAAAAAGTTGTTTGTGTGAAACCACTATTACAAAATTATTTTAAAAAATCATGTTTATCGTCAAACGAATTTCGACCTGACCACAAAATACTTCCTACGCTTACCTCCATAAAACAGCTAATAGGTTTTAGGGTTAATGTTAATATACTAAACGGATTACAACAGAGATGAGGAGCATTTTGAAGAAAGAAATTCTAGGTAAATATGGTCCTTATAACGTGCCATAAGATGGTTAAGTGGCAAATTTACCCTCTGTATAACAAAAACTATTTAACCTGTGTTTGAAATTACATATTTTTATATACTGTACATATCTGTTTATTTTTTCATTATTTGTACGATTTTGGAAATTGATCTTTCGATGGTTTTCAAAGCAATTTTTCAAAGTTACATAATAATGAGCATAATTGATGTCAATATTTTTAAAAATACCATTGTGAAATCAAATTACATTACTAAATTTTATATAAGTTAACACAGTTGATGCTACCATTTGGGTGAATGTAATATGATCATGAAAAAGAAAGACAATAGCCGACATAAGTCCTTCAGCTTGTTTGATATAATTTACAAAACTCAGAGTTGATGGGTCAATGAAGTCTGTTAAGTTTAATTCAATTAAAATCGAGGTTTATAAAATTTATTTTAAGCAGTAACGTCTTTATATTTGTTGCAACAGAAGGGTTTTTTTTAAAGAGGTTAAAACATTTACAGGGCTTATAGCCTGTAAATAAATGGTTTGAGTGGCCACTTTTTTTGGTTTTTCCTTTCTGTTGCAACAAATTTAGACGTGAAAAACTCGCAGCCTGTCCACAAATAATTTTACATACTCATACTCCTAAATATTTAAAAAAACAAATGTTTTTTGAGTATAAGGGAAGCCAATAGAAATACCCAGGGTCTTTGAAACTGGTTTCAGATACGTGGAGGAAGAGAGCAAAGGATGAAATCAGGCGACAGTGTTAATCTGAGTCAGATTTAATTGATAAGATTGAGAAAGGGTCTCTGAGATAATTTGATTATGTAGAACGAATGGATTACAAAAAAAATGTTAAAACAGGTATATATTGCGAGAATGAATAGTAACGTGGGACCTAAAAGACCGAGAAAGACGTGGCATGATCAAATAAACCAAAATCTTAAGTCTGGTCATGTCAAAAGCAGTCAGAAAAAAAGGGCATGTATGACAAGATGTATGAATGTGGAGCAAGCTAGAAATGTATGCTAGAATAGACGTGTTTGGTGGTCCGTCCTCTCTGCCTACCCCTACGAGGAAATAGCGTGATGGTCGTAGAGGTAGTAAAGGGAGTTTTTTTTCTGTTACCACGACTATGCAATGGGTATCGCAAATCCATCTAACTTCTTGACTGTAGATTCTGCCTCTTTTGGGTTTCCCTGCGATTGCCTTTAGTACTTTCATCTCTGACTTTTTTATTTAGTTTTTCGTATTTTTTATTTTCTCTCTATCTATCCTCGCCTCTGTTGTATACACCATGATTTGGTCTGACACAAGTTTTGCATATCCGAATTATGTATCCAATAATCATGTGTTCATTGTACTATACGACATTTCTTAGGCATCCAAATGTTCACTAACTGAGATGGATACGATTTCATTATCACTATGGCAGCATCATCTGCATAGCATCTGATGTTAATGACCTTATTTCTGTTAGTAGATTCAATACTTTTTTAATTCTTAAAAGCGTTTTTTTATATATGTTTTTATTCCGCTTGTGTAAAAAAGGTTTTAGGCGCATATATTGTTGTTGTATTTTTAGTTTTAAAGGTGTTAAACTTGCTTTGTTTCTTTGTTGTTCTCAATATGTGTTATTTTCTTAATGGTAATATTATTTATGTCCCGAATTGTGTTGTAACTCCTGGGAATGTAAATTAACGTATTATACTTGTAAAATACTTTGTGTTATATTATGTATAAAGAAAAAAAAAAAATGACAGGTCAATGCCCAGAATTCAATGTTTAATTCTTCGAAAACTCCCCAGCCCTGTTGTTTTAATACGTTATTCTTAATGACTTTTAAGGAAGTTAAATCCTGCCTTGATTTTAAACATTCGGACAAACACAAAACATTGGTGTATATGTATACTTGTTTTTTTATAAAATACTAGTAGCTTAAGCAATCAAAGTTCTTGTTATTTGATGAGTATACATGTGTGTTTATACAATGCATACTTAATTAAGTGGCGATTATGAATGAAAGTGAACTTAATTAGCGTGTTAAAATATGTTGTTTACGTTTAATAAACCTGTTATAGTGTGATGAAGCTTTTACGATGTCTCGATAACTTAATTTTATCGCATGCTACATTAAACTGAATGACATGTTTTATGTTCAAACTAAATGAATTAACGATACAGGTTAATATTTCAATACTGTGAATTTTTATGTTTATGTTTGAACCAATGTTTCAAAAGCTTTAGTTTAACAAGAACTGAAGTGAATAGGAAAATTTAGTAAATAACAAGCAGAATAAATATATGTTACATTAGTGTTATGCTTGATATATTTAATTATTTTAAATTCAGAAATTCCGAACAAGGAGCAGGACAGTAACTTACTATGATATGAGCCCATTGCAGGCAAAGCGACCTGACTGACAAAATAGAAAAAAAAATGTATTCCAAATTTGACTTTGTGAGATTTTGACAATTTTTATTTACTAAACTGTTTTTTTACGTACAAAAATATTTTGCGTTATGCTAACAGAAATATAATACAAGCAAAAAGTTAACAATAAGTCAGTTAGTTTACTTCACATGCAATGGACCTTAATCACGTTATTATATAAATAAATAAAAAAATGAATTACGGAATATTTAAGGATAAATTAAAGAAAAGCTTCTTGACATAATTAACATTACTGTATTTTGAAAAAAGAGATGTATGTTTAATATGTGCCTGTGTGTATAAATTTTGTGATCTTATTTAATATTTTTTGGTGTTATATTTTCTCAATTTTTAAAATTGATTAATTTTTTATTTATTTTATTATTTTGTTTTGCATTTTTTGTTTTATTTTTATGTTATTTTGTAAACTTGCCAAACTAAAGTGCCATTTTTTTTTTGGCAAGTTCTACCTGAAGTATAAAGTTTATATTTGAAGCACTAACTTTGTGGTTATTCGTTATAATAAAATAAATAAAACAACTTTCTTTTTAACCACTAATTTTCATTTTTTACCGACCGGTTTCAAAGCAAACAAGCTTCTTTGTCAAGGTTTACGTAACTAATGAATCGATTCCTTTTTATTTTATTTCTATAATGCTCACTAAATACTACACGTGGACCCAATAAATCAAGTGTTTTTTTTCCTTTTTCCTTACACGGGTGGTAATCTGATATCATTATTTTGATATGATTTATTGGGTTCACGTGTAGTATTTAGTGAACATAATAGAAATAAAATAAAAAGGAATCGATTTATTAGTTACGTAAACCTTGACAGCTTGTTTGCTTTGAAACCGGTCGGTGAAAAATAAAAATTAGTGCTTAAAAACAAAGTTGTTTTATTTATTTTATCAACCTTAAGTGTTTAATTTTATTACTGACTGTATTGTTTATTTATGCTAATAAAGGTTTTTTATTTAAAAAAATATATATATACGTTAATGATGAGAGTTTGGTTGAACTCATGAATTATTGTAGATGTTTTTGTATGAGTTTAATAAACATATGAAGACAAATGGTTTTACTAAAAAAACGAATGAAATATTGTAAATTAATGTTACTTATGTACTAGAACGTTGGTTAGTGTTTGTTTGTTTGTTAAATAAGTGTTAAAATATTTTTGAGTTTTATGTGCATACCTGATTTTTTTTTCGAAGAACGAGTTGTAGGCATCTCATCAAGATCCAAGGATTTGGCATTGGTTCTTCTTTTAATATCGTTATGTAAGCTTCTTGCGACTGGTAGGAATTCTGATTTTCGTCCAAGATTCAATATCCCATCTTCAAGGGGGAATTTTCTAGGGCTGAAGTCATTATCCTTATAAACCGTGTCATTTATATGACTCAAATTATTACGTTTAGTTAAGTAATCAAATTTTGTCTTCAAAATACTTGCAGAATCAATAGGCAAAGTATTTCGAATGGAGTGGTTATCGGTTTCTTGGTTTGATTTCAATATAGGGTAATTTTGAGATTTAGCGATCCAAGGCGATTCAGCGTCAATCGGCGATCCTCTTGATTTCGTATTAATTTGTGAATGGGCACTAAAATTGGGTGTTATTACACTGTCGATACTTCTCGCGTTTATCCTTTCGTTATTTCTGCTCAAGTTCCACAGTCGCGCGAGGGTATTGGCATTGTTTGATCCTTGCGCGGTGCAAGGACTCAAAAAGCTCAACGAAACGAAGGCGACCAAAAATTCAAAGTTCAAACACTTTATCCGCTTCATTTTCGCAGAAGATAAAACAAACGCGTCGAGTTGTTAGTCTAATACCTGTCGCACTGCGGAGAAAAGAATGCCATTTATCAATCACTCGCGTGTACTTTCTCGTTTACACGTGATAAATCAAAACATAGTACGGTGCTCCCTCCTATGCAATCGAATTAGAACTGAAAAAGTAACTAGATCGATATCTTTTTATATAGAAACGGTAGCCGAATCACTATCAATTACTGCGACATGAATTTTGGCATATGGGGGTACACACCGGAACGAATATGAATAAAAACAAGCATCCTTCGGTTTTCGAACGGAGCCGAAGACTGTTTGATACACTCGAGTAATAGCGTTCCGTGGTGGTGTATTATACTTATTCTATAATACACATCGAGGCCGATATTTTATTGCTGTTCTCGATGGAATAACATGTAATTTAAGTTAGCGGAACTGCAGAGCCCGGTGATCTAAGGCTCTCTATGGACTGGAGTTATCTGAAGTGGTTTGAACAATTGCAGAGGTGTTTATTCGGATTTTACGCTCCAGTGGCCGTCACTGGGCACGGGGAATATTAAAATTTGATCAAGATACCGTTTGGTGTCTACCACTGCTACCGCGGTTAAACAAAGGACGACTAATAGCAATTATTATACAGATTGCACGCGTACAGGATGAATCCCCTGATAAAATTATCTTTCTGTTGCATTGCGACTCCAAACACTGTCCCGAAAAATTAGGCAGTGACTGACAATTTATTTGATCTCAATTTTTATTACTTCATTAGTATCAAACGAATTCATTTTAACGCTTAGAAATTTTAAAGTTTGGAAATCAAAAACTTTTACGGTTTACATAATTGTTTACCTTTTACTTTATTCTTACACATTTCCTCAATTCTTCCGTCTGTTGACTTTTGTGAAGTAAAAGAGCTGAAACATTTATCACGTAGGCATTAGGTGAGATTTATTTATTTTATATATTTATTTAAGTACTTTGGCGGACTCGGAAAAAACAAACAAACAAAAACAGTCAAAAGTAGAGTTGAATGAAAATTTGTACTAAAAATAGAAAATATGTATCTAAAAGACACATACATAAAAGAAACCTAATTAATATAAAATAAAAGCGAAGATTTACCCAGCTGAATCAATTTACCTACTAGGCAACGCCTGAAAACGATTTTTCAATTTTTATACTTCTTTTTGTACCATTTAGTTTGATCAACAATGTTTTGAGTATGTCAAAATGTTTGCAGATATGCCAAATTTTTTCCTTAGGGAGTTATCAACGTTGTCTAGTAGGTAAATTGGTTCATCTGTATAAATTTAATCCACATGCTAAACGTTTTAGCTCTTTTACTTCAGAAATATAGATGCTTAAAAAAAGGCAGAATGGAAAAGTTTACAGTATGTAAAGTGGTCATTTAAATCAGTCAATGACTAGTCATAAGCCTAGTAAATACCTAGGCGTCCATATTCCCTTCTTAAAATGACAGACAATTTAAATGGACAAAACACATAGACGAACTCACTAAAGTAATGGCATCACTACATAGCCTCTGCTACAAAATTAAAGATTTTATACCAAGAAAGGAAAAAATTATGATGTACAAAACCTATGTCAAAAGTAAATTGAGTTACATGATCACCTTTTGGGGAACTGGTAACAAGACAGACATAACAAAAATACAAAGACAACAAAATAAATTTTTTAAACTAACATACAACCTACCCTACCTGACCTCTACGACTGAACTGTACAAAAAAACACACCAGTTTGACATAAACTATTTGACTAAAATTGAGACCTTAAAAATTGTGCACAAAATAACACTGGGAAACATACAAGACGACGACATAATATTAGTCAAAAATGCTGACATACACAAATATAACACCAGACAACAACAACACTATCATATTGAAAAAGCAAAGACAAACACAGGACAGTCAAAAATACTACATAATGGACTTACACACCGCAACGACCTACCTTACTACTTGAAAATTTTTACTAGAGACAAATTTAAAATCAATCTGAAAAAGCACTGATGACTGAACTAACTAGACTAGACGAGACATAAAATGACTAGACAATATTAAATTTCTATATAACCCTAACGGGTTTTTTAAAATTGTAAATAAATAAATTTAAAAAAAAAGTCCAGCCTGTCTACAAACATTTGGACATACATTAAAATTGTTGATGACACTTGTCTTTATAAAAAGATTCGGGCAAGGGGTGGGCAATTTCAATGACCCATGAGTCTTCGACACAACTACTAGACCACAAACTGGTTTCAATCTGCAATCTACGGAGTTTCTCTAAGATATTTTTGCTACCTGTTAACCTAGCTTGCAATAGTTTGGCCTAGAAGTAGCATAACGAGGTATTTTTTCTGGTTAATGATCCTGAATATATTCGGGGCATTAGTTTTTATGTTCCCAATAATGGCCTAATAAAACATCTGCCAAAAATATTTTGATCAAAATGTCCTAATGTCTGTAAACGAGTGAGTTATTGTGGTTGAAATTTTTTGTAACACAGAGGAAAAGCGTTTTTTAAACGGGAAGGAAGTTTTTTTCAACTTTTTTATTTATTAGATATTTTATTTGCATTTGACAATAGGTATAAGCAACAAATACATAGAAAAAGTATAACATAAAATCAAACTAAAAAATCACGAAGGCATGGCCTGTGTGTGGGTAAAATTTTATTTTCAATTTAAATGTACGAGGTTTTCCCAGAGCACGAATTATGTCATACTCAAAACCTGTGGGATTTTTGCTCACAGACATCTCTCATTTATCGCACCGAGAGTATTCAATATTTTAGAAAGGCGTATTAAGCTCTCAAAGACAAAAACTATTTTCAAGAGATGAGATAAGGGCTGGATTTTTCTTAGTGGGAGGAATTTAAGTAGGAAACTCCTTGAATATTTTCCGAATGTTTGAGTGTACTGTTTACCATATTGATGTGCCATATATATGCTTTTTCCAAATTATTTTTTGTGTTTCTGATTCTGTATTTGTGGTGATATACTCATGTGTCTGTGTCAACTAATTGCTCGTCCCATCTCAACACAAGACTTTTAGTCCCATGGAGTTGGGACTTATGTCTCAAATAATGTGTAATAAACTACATGTATGTAAATAGATAAATAGAATAAATAAATAAATGAAGGCTACTGCAAGAATGCAATAGATATGAAAAAATATTTAATAAGGGTTAAATATTAGAACACATTTTTTTGTAAATAAAAATGAGAAAATTATTGTAAAGATACATGAGTATGCTATTCATTTAAAAACGAAGATACTTCAAATGGTTTTTTTTTACCTAAAATTTCAGCAAAAAAAATTATCAAAACAAATTCAAATAATTAATATCCATCATTTTGTCATTTAAAAATACATTTAACTGTATTGGAGCCATAAAAAAAAGTAGCTTCCCCCAGTCTAGATTTACAATAAGGGACCTTTGGCTAGATCTATATTTTTTTTAGGAAGTAAATGTTGGCGAATAAAAACATATTTTAGATATTGCTAGAAATCAATTTCTATTAGCTTCAAAAGTTCAGCTTCCTGAAATAATTAGGCAGAAGTCTATGCATTTATTTAATTAGGATAATAAACATAGCGCCATTCTTTTGGAAATCAATTCGAGAGCCTTACAATAAGCAACCCGACACGCTCTGCAGCTACAGAGCGCATTGGCGATTGAGATTCTCGATCCCCATTTCCATTAAGCTCAAATTTAAATAATCATATAAGAGCTAGATTACAAAACGTCTTGCAGCTGCATAGCGCACAGATATTTAGAAATCTAGCTCTCATTTACGCTGCACAAAAAAACAACGAGTGAAAATTGTTTTTAATTAAAAAATAATCGTTTACAAATAAAATCTAGATCCTGCAGCTACAGAGCGAAAAGGTAGTTAAAAATCAAGGTATTGTCTGGTTAAAGTGGTCACTTTACACACTTTGCGTTTTTATATAATTCTTTTTATGAAAACAATACTTTTTAATAATTTGTTGAAATTCATAATTTGAAATAATTACAAACATTTTATACAATTTGGAAAATTGTATAGGTATTTAAAAATTTAACTGCGTTCATATATCGAATTGATCAGCGGACGCAAAAACACTACTTCTTATTTTTAGTGGTGGGGGTCAGTGCTATGCAAGCTCCTGACGTCACTGGGACCTGTGAAGATCTATTGTGACGGGAAAACACACCCTCACATACACTCTTTTAAACACGCAATTTTTATTTTCACACATATAAACTCACCCTCTCGTATATTAAATCACACATCTATTATCACATATAAATAAAATATTATTCATAATGCTTAGCGGATACATTAAATAGATAATACTTAACAATTAAAGTGGAGTTAAAGGTTAAAAAAATGGACAGTGAAAGTAGGTAAAATTAAAATGAATTTTGACATTGTGATTTTTTTTACAATTTTAAATCAATAACGGTCTACGGAATACCATAGAGTAAAAAACAATTTTTTGTTCCTAGAAGCATAAAAAATATGTTAAAATTAAAAATTTTAAATTGTCCCACTTTTTTTCAAATATTATTTATTTATCTTTATTTATTCATGTCAATATATTTATAACAAAAAAAAATAATCCAACGTTGAGTTGGGACATAGATAGAAAGTAGAAGCGTGCATATTATTAAAGAATACTAAAAAGTAAAAATTACTATACAAACATAAATATCAATAAAAATCAGGACAACACATTAAATAGAACTATAAATAAAAATATGCAATTTCTTGCAGCAGTCTCCTACAATGGTCTCTTCCCTTAGAAAAAATCCATTCTTGTACACATCTCCTGAAAATAGTTTACGTTTTGGATAACTTAATACTAAGATCCTCATAAATCCAAGCTTCTTCCACATTCGTCTCGTCATACATGCCCTTCTGTTGTGTCTGCTTCTGATATGAACAGATTGAGGATTTTGGTTTATCTGATCATTCCACGTCTTTTTTTAGAATTTAATAACTAAATATCTAAAATCATTTCAAAGCCTAGTTGGTTATAACAACAGTTTAAATTAGATGAGCCCTAAATGCCCAATAAAAGATTAGTTTTATGGCGTTGTAAAACCATGAAGACAACTCAATAATTTGATAGAATAATGATCTCAATTGAAAATTTGGTTGTGTCATTAGGCCAATATTTGGAGCAGAAATTCCATAAAATAGTTATAGTCCACTTAGGTTTAATTTTGCTTGAAAGACAGGTTAAAAAATACATTACGTAGAGAATTATTATTATTAACAAGCATAATTAAATATATTAATTAGTTGAATAAAATATGAATACTTGATTTTCTGTTGCAGAAAACAAAAGTCTATTTTGCAATATGTATTTTTTATGCTTTATCTATGTCTGGGCGTTAACAGTTTTCAGTGGAAAATAGAACCAGAATCATTGAAGTGTGGTTTTGACTCGTTGGCTATTCTCAGGTAAAAATGCAGAAAAAGAAAATCGAGTAAAGATAAGTCCGTCCGTCTTGTAGCGTAGTAGTTCGTGCATTCGCCTATCATGGTCAACTCTTAAAAGACTGTGGTAAATAATTCCATTGCGTGCGGTGATGTAACATCGTGTTAATACAAGCAAAAGACGGAATATTCTAAAATTTTGACATTAGAAAAAAGACATGGAGACGTATTGTCAAATAATTCCTCTTCTCTGTAGCACAAAAAACTTAAAATCATTAATACGCCGGTCATTTTAAATGCGTGTACCTCCGCTCACTGCCAGTAACCGACGGAATCTCTTTCAGACAAACACTGGCCACAGAACAGTGGCTCCGTCTTCCTTGTATTCTGTCTCTTCCTTCCTTATACAGATTTATTATTGTATTGGCATCACATTTACTCTTCGCATAGTAAGTATAAATATTATTTGTATTAAAGTCCTGCATATATACACAAATCCTGCATATTAACTATTCAAATCCGGTGTGAAAATGTATACTTGAAAATTATAAAAAATGCAAATTCATTCGAGAGATATATGAAATCTTGTATCGTATGTAGACTTGTGTCACATCACAGCCACACAAGAGTAAACGTCCCGGGTTCGATTCCTGAGAAGGTCGACATCATTGATTAAAAAAGTGGTTAACAACTGCAATATTTCATGTTCTAGAACTAGCACTTAAATATTGTTTACACGTGAACAATATTATATATATGACAACATTGCCTTGTCCCAGCTCCGTAAACAGCCTCGACCACGCAGGACAGAACGCAGGATAATACGAACATTCGGCCGCAGTTCACACGTGAGCGCTGCAAAAATGAATACACGACGGCGTTTATGAGAAGCAAATTAACGAAAAATATTTTTTATTTTATTTCAAGATACTACTCCTCTCGGAAAATGTCTCGGAACAATGTCCTGTCTGACACATTGCTGTTTACTCTTAGACAATAGTTTTGGGACAGAACAATGTTGAATTGCTCATGTTTAAATACCATTTTAAACAAGCAAAAAATAATGATTTATTGCAGTGTTGACTCACGTTTAAAACCACAGATATATAAAATCACGTATTATTTTTTCAGTATTTAAAATTAAAACTTCACGTCTACCTTGCAGATAATGAAACCGAGGACTTTAGAATGATAAACTGGTAGTAAAATAAAACATAATCTTTACGTTAATGAGTAAACTTATAAACAAAAATGTATCATCATTAAACATTCATTTTTTCGCACTCATTGGTGCATAGAAAACTGCACTGGTAAACAAAATGCAGCGTATGTCAACCATCTGTTAAATGTAGGTCAGGTGATCAGTCCAACGCTTTACATGAGAGTCTAGAGACCATGAAAAATTTTAGTTTCAAAAACCTATAAAATTAATGTTTCACGTCCACCCTGCCAGGTATCAAACCCAGGACCTCAAGAATAAAAGGTTAACGTGCCAATTACTATGCAACGAGGCGGACTTATCTCCGCTCGATTTCCTTATTCAAGAATTTACCTTAGAGTAGCTATCGACTAGAAAACATCTGTCCATAGTTTCCATTCCCTATTCAACTAGACACTAAAAGAAAAGACAAAAAATATGTAGAGGAAAATTAAGAATTCGGCTAAGTTTTAATTAATTTAATGCGGATTGTAAATAAAAGTTAGAAGTTAATGAAAAAAAAAATGGTCTTAAAAATAGTAGTCTTAGGTTCTGGTTACATTTTAAATACAAATACTCAATACAAAAATATACAGTGGAAATCGACACACCTCTGTTAAGGTGTTTACCTTCGCTCTACCAGATATTAAATGCGGGAACAATGCGGATGTTTGGTTCTTTCTTTATTCGGCTGTGTATCAGGATTTTTGGATATTGGATGCGGTGATGAAAATAATGTTTTAACTTTAACTTTATCGATAACTATATATAGATAGCGGTAGCAATATTATATTTAGTTAATTTTTCATCCGGATCACAGAAGAGATTCATTTGTTTTTCAGGAAAATACAGCTGTCAGTTTTAGGTTTAAATATGGAATTTTAAAATTGTTAAAATGCGGTAGGTACTGCCAGAATGCTCAGGTTCCTATTTTTCAACCAAAAATATAACTGGCAGTAAATATTCACGCGAAATCTATTATAATTATTTTATATTAAAATTATAATTTGTTTAAAAGAAACAACTTATTTAGATTGATTGAAGATAAATAAGTTTATAAATACGAGATTGGGAGTAAAAGATAAAACAAAAAGTGAATCAAAATTGAAATAACGGTTTTCTTAGTAACAAAAAGAAAAGATTACATATTTATGATAGTGAAACTTTGCAATTCTAAACTGTGAAATTTATCTATGATTACCGTGATTAATTTACTGTAATTGATATGTTTAGATATGTTTTTATTAAGAAAGAGTGTGAAAGATCTACTAAATTGCGGTAAAGTACTGACTACATTTTGTAACTACAATTACAAAGAGAGTTATTACTAAAGCTATCTGATTTTTTCTCAGAATTGATGCTTATTCCACTTATAATAAATGTATGTTAAATACATTTGAAGAATTAAAATTTGATTATTGGAAATAAAGCATGAAAATTCAGTTGTTTTCACTTTAATAATTGAAAAAGTGAAATTTAATATCATAATAGGTACTGCTATTAAAAACATGTTGATGGCCAAATTTTAACACGCTGTGGTCGATTTGTATTTTTCACTGTGACATAATATTATTTTACCTTTTGTAAAGTATATTTAAAATAGTAGCTTGATTTTAAAAGGGTGGTATTTGGGTACAGGTGTGACATATTTTAACAATATTTTGAATATTATGACCAAATCGGGTTGATGAGTGCATCAGGCCAAATTTACTCGTCTTAAAATGTGATATTATTTTAAGTGTTACTTTATCAGATAAATATAATATTATAAGTAAAATTATTTCTTAATTGGTTACGGCACAGAGGGAATATGGACGTTTAAGCATTGACAGGGCTTATGGAGTGTCATTGGCTGATTTGAGTGGCCACTTTACACACTTTGTAACATTCACTAATATGCCTATGTGTTTTATTTGTTATTTATAAATAACAAATAAAAATACAATATTACAACTAAATACAATTTTTCACATTAATAAAATACGTAAATTTACATAAACGTTTCCCATTGCGTAAAAGAAAAAAACAATTCTTGTGTACATAATAGGGAGTGACGTCTTACAATAGTTTATTTTATTTTAATTAATAATATTTTTAGGATATCATAAATTAAGTACAACAAAAAAACAAACAAACAAACCATCACGCTGTTTCCCCGTAAGGGTAGGCAGAGAGGATAGAACGCCACAACACTCTATATTTGCATACAGATCTCGCTTCCTCTACATTCATACATCTTCTCATGCACGCGCGCCGATTATTCCGTACGAAATTAAGTACAAACAAGATAAAAACGATGTTTTCAATCAGTGTTTCATGAAGAAGAAATAAAGATGTAATTTTTCACTTCTTTCTTAAATGTATTGTATTCCTGGCTGTACTTTTTATTATCTTTGTTCATTTCATTAAAGAAAAATATTCCTCAGTAAGTATAATGATGTTGTGCAGTAATTGTTTTTAATTTAGGAATTAAGATATTACCACCTGTTCTAGGTCGCGTACTTTCGTTTTGTTAACTAGAAATACTATTATTTATGTTATCTTTATGTATTTGAAGCAAACAATTCTTTTTATATAGCAATTTTATATCTAAAACCTTAATTTCTTAAATGATTGAACAGTGGGAAAAGTAAACGGTTTTTTCAAAATAACGTTTATAATTAATTTTTGTATTTTCCAACCGGTAAAATATTTGTTTTAAAAGCAACACCCCATCCGATTATTATTCCGTACTATAATATGGATCGGGCAAATGCAAAGTAAATAGATTTTTATTTTTGTTAAAACATTTACATTTCCTCAACGCTTCCTTCTGTTGAAGTAAACGAACTGAAACATTTATTTATGTAGGTGAAATTCATCTGACTGAATTATTTCACCTACTAAACAACGGCTGGAAGCAGTTTTTGAAATTATTATTTTTTTGTATACCAGTTAGTTAAACATTGTTTTGAGTGTGTCCAAATGTTTGTAGACAGGCTGGATCTTCTCCCTGGGGAGATATTAAGATCTTAATTTCTTGCAACAAAGAGGAAAAACGTTTTTGAGAAGGAAAAAAGGATATTTACGCATTTACAGGGCTTATGACCTGTCATTGGCTGGTTTAAGTGACCACTATACATACTCTGTAAGATTTATAATTCAGTCTATGATTAAACATCAACATTTCGTTAACTGTTCCATTTGTTGACTTTTTTAAAGTTAAAGAGTTAAAACCTTTATTGATGTGGGTGAGATTCATCTGGCTGAATTATTTCACATAGTAAGCAGTGCCTGAAACCAGTTTGTAATTTTTTTTATGCCAGTTAGTTTAATCAACAATGTTTTGAATATGTCCAGGAGGCAATCCAGCTTGTCTACAAATATTTTGAAATACTCAAAATATTTTCTACAAAATTATTTCGTTTAATATGTAATAAGGGTCTGATTCAAAATTACGTGAAATATTTTACTCACGGGACACCTGACACATTATTTCGAATAAAAAAAATAGTTTAACAAAGCTGTTTTATTTATTTTTTGTAATGAATAACCACAAAGTTTTTGCTTCAAATATAAAATTTGTATTTATAAAAAAATGTAAAAAAAATACATTCTTATATTGTAAAGTAATAAATAAAGACCAAACCCGCTATTTCACATAAGTTTCAATAAGGAGATTGCGAGTTTTAGAAATAGGCGACTCAAAACGGAAAGGCTGACCCTAATAAGAAAAAAAAGTTTAAAAAAAACCTCACATGTTACAACAGAGATGAAGAATATTTAAGAGAAGGTTATATAGAAGTCTAGGCATCTACAGGGATTATGACCTGTCATTGGTTGGTTTAAGTGGCCACTTTACACACTGTGTAATATTCACCATTCTGCCCACATTTGAACATGTGTATTCCTTCAACTCTTTCTACTGTTGATGTTCGTGAAGTAAATGAGCTGAAACCTTTATTTATGCGGGTGAGATTCATCTAATTGAATTATTTTGTAGATGCCAAGACTTCTATTTTACCTTCTCTAAAATGTTCTTCATCTCTGTTGTAATACGTTAGTATTAGCGGATCCCTAGGAAGTTAAATCCCGTTCTTGTTTACGAAAATTTGGACAAACTCAAAATATTGTTGAACTAAAAACCTATTTAGAAACATTTTAGTATTAATTTTGTATTGCCGAAATCTTACTAAAAAGTATTTTTTGAACTAAATGTGTTAGAATCGCTTAAAAGTTTTTTCGGAACGTCTTAGTGCAAAAAACGAAAATATTATAACGTTTCTGTAAATATAAGTAAGCAACTGTTATTAAAGATTAACAAAAGTAAAAGCTTGAAGAAAAAAGAGAAAGGAGAGCTTTCATTACATTTTGTAATGACTTTTCCTACTTATATGGCAAATTAGTTGATATTCAAAACGCGATATGTATTATAATTATTTTCATTCACGAATAAAAGTGAAAATGTTTTTTTAACTTGAAAACTTCAATGAGAAACGAGCAGTGCTAAATTTTAAAAAAAAATGTTTGTGTCTAGGGGCCATATTGCCAAACAGTATTGGCATAGACACCTTTAGTCTGTGCCCTACCACTTTGTGATCTTTAAAATGTATCATGCCTAAAAGTAAACTACATACTCCTACAAATGCAAAACGATATATTTTGGTGTACACTGGTAGTTTACCTTAAAAAAAAAAATACATATTTAATTACATTTTTTTAAAATATTTTAATTTTGGGGACCATTGGAGTCCGGGACACTAGCTACGAAACTATGACCCGATTATATATCGCGTGTATGCAAAACAATCTATGTGTTAAATTGTATTGGTGATAAAATATATATTTTTTTAATGTGAATATTTAATCTCCTTTATTTATTTATACTTTTATATTGTTTGTATTACTTTTTTATACAGAATAATGTTCCCTCACTGGAGTGTTCCGTGCCAAGGGAAACTTGCCTTAAATTCGTTATTCAACAAGTTAAATATAGAAATACTAAAAAAAAAAACGTAATTTTTCCAATTAACCTTATTATCATTAACATAAAAAACAATTTAAATTAAACGCACAAAGATGCTAAGGCTACCAGATTTCAGAGAGCTCTTTTGGGCAGCTTTTCTCGTTTGACAATGAGCAAACTTTCCGTGTTTGTGGGTACCGCCAAGGAGACTTATGTCCTCAGATGCGGTGTGCGGTGTTAGTGGGCAAGCTGTACACACCTATACTCCTCTATGCCTAGAGATTTCAATTTAAATTTCAATTCAATTCATTTATTTGAAATAATACATACAGTACTAACTAAAATTTAAGAAGTACATATTATAAAAAGACAAAGAATACCTAATAGGACTCTAGTCAAAATAATAGGAGAATGCTGCTTTGGAAAAACTCCTTTGGGTACGTGGAACAGATCAACATCTAGAGCGATGCTGTTCAGCATAGCGGTAGCCCTTCCAACAGGCATAACTATGGGAAGTTTGGTTCTGCATGTCGTATTATGAAACAATTTATGCTGACGCTGTCTTAGGTAATTACCAGGAACAAACAAACCAATGCTCATTACATTCTCAGGATTATCGACCATACCACGCAACAATCGATAAAAATGTGCAGTCAAATACACATTCCTTCTAGTTTCTAAACTGTTGTAGCCAAGCATACCCTGGAGATACTCGGTCGGATAGAGCCAAGGGTAACACCCGCATTCTCTCATGTATAGATATCCCAGAAACTTCTTTTGTATTTTTTCTATCAAAAGAGAGTAATTCGGTTTATGTGCCCTCTAAATCATTGAGCCACTCTCGAGTCTACTTCACACCAAAGAGTTGTAAAGAGGTCTCAGTAGGCGGGGATTTTCAAAAACCATGGCAGTACGCAGAACAAATCCTAATATCCTCAATGCATAAGCACTGATTGCCTATATGTGTTCATGAAATGTAAGGGTGCTCACAAATTTAACGTCCAGATCCTTAACATTCGATTTTTGTATCAGATTCTGGTAATTCATTTTGTAGCGAAAAAATTGGGTTTATTAATTCGGACGTGACCGAACACATGGAAACATTAAACCTAAGTTGGTTTCACCTTTTCCATTCAGGTATGTTAGGTATATCCGCTTGAAGAAGATGAAAATCATCAAAAGTTGACACCTTTGAAAAGGGGTTTGCCCATATTTTGATACATATTTTGATTTCAATAAACATATCAATAAAACTATTAACATATTTATTTAAATAAATTTTATATATTTATGTAAATAAAGGTTTCAGCTCTTTAACTTCAAAAATGTGTATATCCCACTTTGTTGTATTTTGCCATGTGTACTTTTTTGTTCTTTTCCCACCTTTCAAATAATAAAAGCTTAATCCCAATTTCGGTCCCAAAACTTCCAAAAATAAACTCTTTAGCAAAACAGTTGTAAATATTTATGTTTTCTGTCTCCGGTTAAAGTACTTATTTAATCTTATCTCCAAAATATATTCAGAATAGTATAAAAACTGTTAACGTTGTGAATAATTCACCAGTCTTGAAGATGCCTACTTAGGCGAAAGCACTCGTTGGTCAAAATAATAAAAAGTAAAACTAAGCCAAGAAGTTTCATTGATAAGTTTATTAATAATTTTATCATAAGCATCAATTGGCAAATACGCATTTCATACATACATATTTTTATTTCTTTTTTTTTCTGTGATAATATATGCTTGCTTGTTTATTGATTTAACTTAAAAATATCTTTCTTGCTTACCGTAACACTTTATTTATTGTTTGCTTTACAGAACTTATTTCATAAACTTGTATCTTTGCATTTTTTGTTTATATGCTTACTGTTTTTTCCTGCATATCTTTGTTATTATTGTTTTTTTTTTTACTTCGTAAAACTTTTTATTATATCCTTTTTAACTAATTTCTCATATTTTTTCTGTATATTCTGCGTTTATTATTTAGTATGTTAGCTTGTATTTCATTTTTATTTTTTGTAAGTGCCTTTTGGGCGGTAATGAACAAAATAAACAAATAGCCGTGTTAGAAAATGGAAAACCAATTATGGTAAAGCGGAGTTCAAACTTTGGACCTCCAGATTTGGAGTTTCCAATGCTACCCACAGGATCACTACTTTCGCAATTAGCAAAAAATTACTGGATATAATTTAATAAACTTTTAACTCTTTGGAATTCAAGATTAAAATATATTTTGACATAGATCGAAAATGTCTTGATACATAGAATAGATTAATTAAAAAATGATTTCACTGAAACGATGCCTTTTTGGCTTTCTCTCATAACTAGGTAACACAAATAATCTGTTTGCTTTGAAAAAATGACTGTGGTCTTATTATATTATTTTAAGTATAAGTTTGCGACTTCAGTGCAAATTTTTTGCTCTGAATAATAATATTATTCTAATATTCTACAAAAAAGATACCATTGCACCGGAACGACGATATTTAACGTAATTACAAATTAAATTTCATGGTTGCTAATTTCTAATAACATGCGTCAAGAAACACACGAATTATTCACAAAGCAATTTGTTTTAAATGTGAAAATTACTCATCATATTAAATTTAATGTTTGAGATACTATAATTGCAAGCAAGGTGGTCTTCGACAATTAATTAATTAATTTATTCATTTATTTATACTTTAACATTGTTTGTATTCTTTTTATTTATTTATTTTATTTATTTGGATAACCAACAGCTATAATTATCTCATATGTATGTAACAAAACAAATAACAAATAAGCAAATTACAGGAATTCATAAGTAGCATCACAGTAAGTAAAAAAAATTCTCGAACGTAAAATGAATAGTACTTAAATGTAAATTCAAAATAAAAGAAAAAATACTACGAATTATTTTGAAAGCAAACGCCGTACGTCATTAGGATTATTTGCAAATAAATAAATGTTAAATTATTTATTTATTACATTAAAATTATTTCAAGTTCGCCAAAAATATGAATTTTGCCTGTAATTAGATGAAACAAGAGGTATGTGAAAAAGAGGGTTATTTTTTAAAACTTTGGAAGGAACATTGGTAGAAAATTTGCATAGTAGTTCAGGACAGTCAATAATAGAGATTAATGATGATGATTTTTATACAGATTAATGTTCCCTCACTGGGGTGTCCCGTGCCGAGGGAAACATTTTACAAAATGTGAAACATGCCTAAGATT
The DNA here is from genome assembly GCF_059751315.1 of Micrasema longulum. Taxonomy (NCBI): domain Eukaryota; kingdom Metazoa; phylum Arthropoda; class Insecta; order Trichoptera; family Brachycentridae; genus Micrasema; species Micrasema longulum. The sequence goes on along the minus strand of NW_028277478.1, from coordinate 1,527,258 downwards.
AGCTATTTAACAAAGTTAACAAAATATTAACAACAAAAAACGTAATTAAACCAAATAACTTAATTATAATCAACATAATCAACAATAAAAAACAAAAATATTAATAAAAATCATAAACAATTTACATAGACTAATTAATAAAATTCATAAACAGTTCATAAATTTTACATATTTGGCTTGATCCACTCATCGATCCGTGCGCAGCCCACCTCCACTATCCATTTCTCAATAACAATTGTATATTTTGAGAACTTACTAATTGTCCTTATGGATAATGGAAGTATATTGTACATTTTGACCGAGTAGTAGGTCAATCCTCTTTGACCAAAGGTTGTATTTATTATTTTATTTTTTTGCAGCATCAGGGTGGAGTATCTAGTAACTCTTGTATTTGTAACGGAAGGTAGAGAATAATATTTACGTGCGTATAGTAACAAAGTTTTTACATAAAGTTGTTTTATAGATTAATTAAAAGCAACTTGCGTCGGCGATCGCAAACAGTAACAGACTTGAAAATTCGATTTTTTGGCCCTTAAAAAATTGAGTTTTTCTTCTGATGTTTTTTCTTGGAACTGCATTTTAGTTATCACAATAGAAATAGGTATATATTTTTTTAAAATTGCCCCAACTAAAAAAAATAAGCAATTAGGTAACACATTTTTATTCCCCATTATTGTATCCACTAAAATACAAACAGTAACACTATTACTTTTCTTCTTCTTTTCCACATCCACTCCTAAGTGAAGCATGTGGACATCACCAGTTGTCTCCAGGAGACCCTATCGCCAGCCAGCACTCTTGCTTCTTCCCATGTCAATCCAGCGCCACTTAACTCCGCCGAATAAAGTCTAAAGATCGTCATTGACGGCCTTCCAGGACGGCGTGATCCCGCAGGTTTAAAGAAGAGGCAACTAGGGTTTAGGTTCTCCTGAGGCATGCGCAGCACGTGTCTAAGCCAGGTCCATCGCCGCATTCTCAACACGATTGTTATAGGAGGCTGCTGCGTCCGTTCTCGGACTTCAATGTTACTTATAAAATTGAACCACCTTATACCTAATATTCTTCTCAAGCACTAACTCTCAAAACTCAGAAATTTGGTGTTTTGAGGATATAGGAAAACTGGCATTGTACAAGAATTGAATGATCGGCATTTTGTTTTGACCGAGTATAGACTAGAGTTCCAGACAACACGCATCATGTTACAAATTGCTCCAGCAATTCCTAGGCGGGTTGCAAGCTCTTTATGCATGCTTCCATTCTCAGTTATGAGTACTCCCAAGTATTTAAAGCTGTCAACTTTATCAATCCTCTGTCTATTATTAAAGAGAGGCTGATCAGAGTCAGGACAGGATTTGTTGCACATAATTTGAGTCTTTTTTGTATTAATATTAAGACCCAGATGAGTTGAGTTTTCCTGCAGTGTGTCAACGATATCCTGAAAATCACCAACAGACTTTTCAAAAAGGACTGCATCATCTGCATATTCCAAGTCACACAACTTAAGGGGGGAGTTCACTTCTATACCTCGATCAGGTGGTATTGATTTGCATACGATAAAATCCATCAGTATGATGAATAAGAACACTATTACTACTCGATATGAATTAACTGCCTTAATTACCCCCAGGCCCGGGGACATGGCTGTCAGAGGAACTACCAACCAGCGCCAGCAGCTTCTGTTTTACTCCACCCGCCAGGCCTCAGGTAATTGAAATCTTAGAAAACTAGAAATTTCTCTTTATCAATAATACATAGTGAATGAAAAACAAAGTGTTATTTTTGTCAAAAGTGCTGTAATTAATTTTCACAGCACATAAACAATAAATTATTGAATATTTTATATAAACGAACTCCCAATTTCATCTCATCCATTCTTACATTACTCTTGTCGTCTTGTTATCAAAAATGACGTTTTTACTTAGCGCGTAGTGAGAAAGCTTCCATAACATTCTGAGACACACTATAATATCCTGAAAGTAGGAAATACGACTGGAAAGTACCTATGATTAATCATATAATTCTAATTATTGTATGATTAATCAAAATTGTTTTGAAAAATAAGAATCCACCATTAAAACATTAAAACTCATCATCATCATCAAATCTCAATCCGGCATTGGAAAAATGCAGTGTATCTCAATTATGTGTAACAGGAAATTGTTGTGATCGATCAATCTTAGATTTCAGGTGCCAACCCAGGAAAAAAACCACGTTATGAACAAACGATTTTTTTGAACTTATTTATAAAAAAAAACCCCATATACAGTAAAACTAAAATTGTCCGAGCTCTAACTATCCAAATTGCTGTTTATCCGAATCACTTTCAGAATTTTGTTGGATTTTTCTGTCGGGGTTACCTACCCTTGCTGGTGGGTTCTGGTGTCGCCAAAAACTCACCTTTCATCCTCTCGTTCTGTGATCACACCGTTATGAGTGTGATCCCATTACTCGGGGTTCGCGAAGTGGATGCTTACAAGTTGGACTAGTCAGTAGTGTTACCGGTGGAATGCAACTGGGTATTTGCAGCATTTAATAGAATCACACCCTCCAGCAAGACGTGACTCTCTGCGACCCTACAACGTCGGAGGGCCCTGATAAGGCACCACAAGAAGAATCAATTAGAGTGAGTGATTTTGTGAACGAATATCATTGTATTGTAGGGTTTTCTTTGTTTACAATGTGTAAGTGCTTTGAATTAATTTAACATCGGCTTAGCGCTTGTGTATCTGTTTTTTTTTTCTGAAGATTATTTTTGGAGCTTCGTTTGGTTATATGTTAAATTTGTTTCAAATTTGTCGTGGTTTGACAGATAATGTGCTGTTGCGGTGGTCGGTGAGTAGAATCCTTATAATTTTGTTCTCTGCAATCTATTTTTAACCTGAGTGTGATGTAATATAAATTTCAAGTGTACATTAGAGTAGGCTGATGATGTATAAAGTTTTTTATTTTTTTAGACACCAAAGTGAAAGAGATCTAAAAGGTTGCATTTGGGATCACATTAAACGTAAAAATTATTTAAAAAAACATTCCATACTTCTTTTAGCCTTCAACTGAGGTTTGAAGTTGAAAACTTCATGAACATTTTGTTAATTATTGATAAAATTTTTTTTTTTTAGTAAATATATAATGTTATCACAAACTTGAACACGTTTTAAAACTACAGAAATGCAAAAAGTTTACACACCGCGGAACTGATTCCGTTGAGCGCCTGGCTAATATTGACAAAAACAAAGGCTCATTTAAACAATGCCACCCATTTATTTCAAAACAAAGTGCAACTTACGCCCTTAAGTGTTTATTTCATCATCATCCTTCTCTTTCCGCACCTAATGGTGCATAAGGAACTTCATTGGTTCACCAATCGCAGCCTATCTTGATCATTTTTGTTACATGAAGGTAAGATGATCAGTCTTACGCTTCAGGTACCAGTCCAGGGACTATGAAATATTCTAGTGAGAAAACACTTTTTTAAACAAATATTTCACATCAACCACGCCGAGAATCGAACCCGTAGCCTCTTGCATGACAGGCTAACGTGCTGACCATTACACCACGAGGCCGACAAAAGTGTTTATTTAGTAAAGTTTGATGTGCATTATAAAATTTTATTGGACTGATTTTCTTACTTAAATACGAAAGCCGGTTTTGCTCAAAAACGAGTTTTTCGAAAACTTCAAGCTCTGGTTGAGGACCAAAAGTATTATCAAATATTTTTTTTTTATATTTTTTGCATTCCGAGTAATCCGAAATGCAACTTTTTAGACCCCTTTCATTTCTTAATTTGGTAAAAAAAAAATTTGGCCCACCCTAGTGTACATACATGTATTTAATATAGAAATGTTCATAATTAGCAAAAACTTTAATGATTATTAGATATAAATTAATATTACGATATTCATGTATGTTTGTACTATTTCAAGACAAAAAAAGAATGAAAAAAAAAAATATTTTAAAGATAAAAAAATTAATATCAAATTGCCCCTTCAAGAAATCGCCCTAGGACCTAAGGTTATGTGATTATAATATATCGTTTCAGGTGCCAGTTGAACAACAATTAAATATTACTACTGAAGAACTAAACTTTTAAAGGTAAAACAAAAAAAATGGCTTCGCCCTGTCAGGAATGGAACCATGGACATAAAACATCTTAAGCGAGAGCGCCAATCACTACGCTACGAAGCGGACTTATCTATACTTAAATTATTTTTTCGGGGATTTTGCTTAGGAGTCAACGGGTCGAAAGCATTCGTCCAGGATTTTGGTTTTATTCAGTGTCCGGCTTGCTGAAGAATACAGTTCTATTTAAAAAAATAATCAAAACTAATATTGACACTTAGAACGTGCCATGCATATGGGTCAGTGGAAAAGCTACATTCACAAGAATATTTATTATCTCGTATATTTTTGGAAAACATTCAAATTTTTTAGACATTTTTAATTTGAACTTGTTTTTTGTTGGAAATTACTAAATTGAGATATTTTTTTTTTTGTGTATAAAATATCGATTTCTCGTGGTGTAATGGTATGCGCGTTTGCCTGCCATGCGAGAGGTCTCGGGTTCGATTCCTGACATGGTTGATATGAAATATTGATTTTAAAGGTTGTTCTCATACCAAAATAATTTAAAGTCCCTGGACTGGTACTTGAAGCGTAAAACTGATCATCCTATCTTCTTGTAAAAAAAAATTTCGAGATACGCTGCGATTGGTGTACCAATGCAGTGCCCTAGGCACCGATAGGTACGGAAAGGGAATGATGATTAATATGTTGGTAGAACGTTTGGTTTTCCAAATAAAATAAAATGAAATAAACAAAATAAAAACATAAAAAAAATAAGATAAAAAAAATATGCATAAAATAATAATAATTAATAAAATGAAATTTAAAAAATTAAACAAAAAAAAAACTAAAAAAAAAAAAAATGAAATGAAATGCAATAAATGAAATAAGATGAAATAAAATGAAGAAAAATAAAATAAAATAAAAAAAACGAAATACATTGAAAACTTTTTTGTTACATAAATATATATATATTTTTTTTGTTAAATTTAAATAAATAATTAAGTATTTTAAATAGAAACTAAACCCGAAACGAATACATATTTAAAATAAATACTTCACGTTTATTTCTTTATTTTATTCAAAATTATAGCTAAAGGTACATAAAGAGATCTAGGACAGCAACAATTTAAAGCCTATAGAGAATAATAAATATTTAAGTACGATGGATAATTTTTCAAAAGGTAAGAAAAAATAAAACACACTTAATTATTATTTTTTTATTTAAAACGTTCATATAAATTAGTCATAATAAATAACAGTATTTAATTAACAAACAATTAAAAGGTAAAAAAATAAATAGCATAACAACTGAACCCGCTCTTTTCCGTACTTTCAATAAATATGTTCTTTCATACCCTTTCTTTAAATATACATTTAAATAATACTACATGGCTTTAGACTTTAAATAAATTATAAAAAATGAAACGTGTATTTTTCATGACGTTATAAAATAAAAATAAACAATAAATTAACTAAAAATAAACTTAGTGACAAGATTGCACTTCGAACGTTCAATAACACAAAATAAAATAAACAAGTAAATAAATTAAACAAAATCAGTCAACATGTTCATGGCCAAGTTAACAAAAACAAAAAAAAAAAATCTTGTAAAAAACAAAATGTTAATGTAATAAAATAATAATGAAATTATGTGCATATATAGTAATTAAGAAATATGAACAATAAATGTAAATATAAATGCCCGATTATTGCTTTAGTATTTTGATAAATATTTATCAAACAATTATTTAAAATTGAATATCTATGTTAGTCTAAAAATAAAAGATTTATTATTTCTATAAAAACACAGAAAATGTAAAAATTAAAATGGTAACAAAAAACTTTTAACGTTAAAAAAGTAACTGCTTTGAACATTTATGTTACGAAAGATATTGGTATCTACGTGGTATCTCCGAAAGTGGTAAAAACATTAAAATAAATATATTTATATAAATATACGGTTACAAGATTGAGTTTTGTTTTACTACAATAGCACTGATAAACCTATTCATATAAGTTTACTATAAGCAATAAAGTGTATAAGTTTAAAAGAAAAAGATTTTGCTTTAAGTAAGTTTGTTATGGGCATCCTTTGGGTTTATGTAGTAAAATAACACATACAAATAATACAAAAATTTTAAAAGTTTTATCAACAATTAAAATTTATTTGATGTATCCAGCTTAGATAATATAAAAAGATACTTTTTTGCCATTCATTTATCAAGTATCAAATTCAATATCTGAGAAAAAAAATCGAATGAAAATAAATTTATTGTAGTCTGTGACGTCATGTGTAATTAATTGATATTAAATAAATGATTTTTTTTACGAAATTTCAGAATCCTTGTAGGGTAAAGTATACAGTTGTCGGTGCTTTAAGAGATGATCAATTGTTTGGGTAAGTATTTAATTAGATGCGTTTGTGATATTTGTTAAAAAAAAACTTTTTTAAATTAAAAAACTGTTCTAACAATTTGCTTGAACATATTTTTAATGCTCGAAAGACAATTTCTGTAGAAAATAAGGAAAAATATTATTATCCAATCGATAAGCTAACTGAATGCATTATTTTGTTTAAATATATTTGGCACCATGCCCAAATGCTAAATTTAAACTAAAGTGGTAAAATAATTTAATTTTTAACAGTTGACATCAAATATTTATTTAAATAAGTACTAACAAGATTCCAAATTCTGATTTAGAAGATCGCGACCAAAAACTTTGCCTCGTTCCTTACGAAAAACACGACAAACACCATCGGATTCTATATTGCCACTGCAGCAGGCAATCAAAGTCTTTGTCATACAATTATGCTGTACTCTGGTATCAAAAAAGTGTTTTTATCAGTAAAATAACTGCATAAAACAAAAGACGTCAAGCAATCTAATGTTTTACATTAAAATTAAAGAGTAAGGATTATTCCTTACTCTCTAATTTCACTGGAACTACCCAGTCATCTGGGTAGTTCCGGTGAATTGTACACTTAACTCTATATGTTGCGTTTAATGATATAACGACCAACCAGTAATATCCGCTTTTCCACTGTCAACGAAAAATTTTATCGTAGCTAGCCGCGTGCATTTAAAAATATTTTTTCTACAAGCAAAATTTTGAATTATGACCCTAAAATCAGCCTAGCCAAAACGGTAGTGACTTTAAGACGTGGCGTTCGCGTATGGGCAAAAGCTACATTTAAAAAAATGCAATATGGCTAAAACATGTCCTGCTACAAGCAGAACGATTTTATTTAGTCATACAAACCACACTATAAAGCAAGTCCTGCTGGTTGGGTCCGTTTCCTCCGGGGTATTCTTTTGAAAGCGCTTCCCAGAAGGACATGGTGTTAGAGAGTCTTTAATTTAGAATTCGTTAAATGGTTCATTTCACCGCCTATTTTGTCGAACAAAAATGATGCTGTAACACCGTTTAACATATCTGGACTGTTTGTAATTCGGTAACCAATGTAATAATATTATTACAAATGTGATTATGCGTCGTAAATAAATACAAAAGTGAAGAGAATTTTAACCTTATATCAGAAAAAAAAATAGTCCATATTCAACAAATAATATAGTTTCGAAAATTTTTTAAAAAAATAACAAAAAATAAATTAATAGAACACGATGAAAAAACATTTTAAAATTGTAACAGAGTTAATTTTCAATCAAAAACGTATCGCAAATCTCGACCTTGTACCTGTGTAATCTAAAAGTCAGTGTCCCATGAAGACGATTTTAAATTCACACAAAAAATAACAAAACTAAAAAAAATAATGTAACCAGCTAAAGTTTCGCACACGACTTTCAATCTTACATACAATTACAATTAGGTGTGTTTTTAATTATGCCCGCGTTTCTACTTGGGCAGGTACGAGCTGTAGGCAAGTTTTTGGGCATCAGCTTGGGCGATGCTTCTTCTGTCCCAACCGCCAGATCCGCCGCCTCCTCCAGAACTCCAGCCATGAGACTCATGGTGCTGGTTCTTCTGGGAGATCAGTTTCTTGATGGCTATGATACCAGAAAGCAGCAGGGCGATCTGAAAAGAAATACATATTTGAAGCATTAACTTTGTGGCCATTCACTACAAAATTGAAATATGAGCACTTTGTTTTTAACCACTGAATACTGATTTAATTACCGACCGGTTTTAAAGCTACACAAGCTTCCTTACCAAGGTACAATTAAGTGATGAATATATTCCTATTTTTTAATTTTATCATTGTTGGAGGAAAAAGTAAAGTGTTTATGTCAAGTAGTATTTTGTATTTGAATTGTGGACTTAGGGGCGACGCCGACGGGTGTTTAAATTCAATTATTTGCACTTCTAAAATAAGACAGAAGTGGACCATAGGAACACTTTGATTTTTTAATTATAAAAAATTTCGAAACCTTTTATTTATGTGAGGACCATTATTACTAATAATTTTATCAATTAGAGTTTTTTTAATTCAGAATATCTAAAATGAAAACCTTCATTAGAACATAAATGTTTTTTGTTCTTCATTACCATCATCATCACTTTCTTTTTGCACCTAATGGTGCATAAGGCACTGCATTGGTATACCAATCGCAAGATATTTTGATTCTTTTTGCTACACGAAGGTCAGATAATCAGTCATACGGTTGGTTCAGGTACCAGTTTAGGGACTATGAAATGAAAAAAGTCTAGCGTAAAAACCCCCTTTTAAAAAAATACTTAGAGTCAACCATATAAGAAATCGAGCCCAAGACCTCTTGAATGGTAGGGAAACGCGTTGATGACTACACCACGACTTAAATAAAAATAAAACACCAATATAAATAAAATTATTATAAGTGATATTGACATTTGATTTTTATATGAAATTGAATCAAAAGTTTCAAAATAAATTTTAATGAAAAAGCCACTTTAACTCAGAAAACTTGCGGAAAAATTACACGAATTTAAAAATGGGTTATAAATTTAAATTGGTAATTCTACCAATTTGTGGTTTCGGCTAACAGAGCTATTTGAATTAAGTTTTCTTTGTTTAACCTGATTGTTTAACTCAATTCTAATCACGTAGTAGACCAACAACAATTGATGGATTTTTTAATCAAATAATTTGTAATCAGATAACGACCTACTTAGTTAACTTTTAAGAGCATAATAATAATTTTTACATACTTAAAATGTGTTAAATGTAAACAATACTCTTACCTGGTGTATAGAATAATATATTACTAGATAATAAAATAATAACATAATAAATAAAAAAATAACCATAGATTCCAATAAAATAAAAGTTAAACGCTTTCAAGAGTATTTTAAAATTATTTGATAAAACCTATTTGCTTTTTTTTCACAAAACGTTGATTTTTTTAGAAATTTAAAAAACCTTTTTTTTTTATTCGCGAGTTGAATATTTTTTGCAGTCTTTTAGCAAAAGCTGTCGATGTTATAAAATGACCTAATGAGCGTTGATAACTCGCAACATAATTTGTGAATGATGTCCACACAGGTATCTGGGGTGATTTTTTTATCAATTTTTTTTCCTTTCACAAAAGTTTTTCCAAAATGAATATTGGTTCTGTAATTGATTTAAAAATGATATTTACTTTGCTTTATTGGTTCGTTTTTAAAAATGACTTGGTTGGTAAGGGTTTCCGCAATTTGTTGAATTTTTTACCCTTCCATACTACTTTTTAAAACTTTTTTTTTTTTTTTTTTTTCTATTTTACGACATTCAAATACATGTTCTACGCAGAGATGGCATTTATTATAATTTAGATTGTAATAATATGCATAAATGTCAAATAAAAATGTAATTTTTTTTTTCATGTCCTTTCATGTATTTTCAAACATTCATTTACTTTCTTTTGACTTTTTTTCTAGTTTTCGTATATTTTTATGAATAAATATTGTAATTTTTTTTGTAATTTTAAAAATACATTTTTTCTCTTATACTGAGTATAATTTGTAAGTTTTTGGTCAGTGTATTTATGATTAAAAATATGCATACCTGTCCTTTTTTTAAAAATCTTTAAATTAAAAAAATCGTTACTCGTACTTTTTAATTTTTATAAACCTATTGGTGATTTATTTTTAACACAATATGTAAGCATCTACATATAAACTATTTATCCTTTTTTTTCTCGTTTATCTACAGTATATTATTTGAAATATTCATTTCTAAATAACACGTACTTTTTATAAAGTAAAAGGCACCACGTGCTGATTAATAAATTCAACTTTAATTTAACTTTCAATCATAAATGTTTTAAGCTAAAATTAATAAAATATTTGTCGGGATTAGAGAGGAGGATACTTACGTCTAAATAAGACATTTACAATGCAATATGTTATTGGCTGGATAAAAAAATACATTTTTACACTGTGAATTTTTTCCTGGTTAAAAATTATTCACCTATCAATGCTAGTTTACCTAAACATCCATTTTATCAGTTCCTGCTGATTAATCCATTAAATTTCAACTCTCTTTTTCCGGTGGGTTGCAATGAAATACGAATCTTGATGATATTATAATTCTTTAAAGTTCAACAAAATAATTATCGTCGCAATCAATAATTTTGTAGGAATTTCACTTTCAATTCAATTGCAGTAATGACCTTAATCTCAAAGAAATCTCAAATCATCAAATGATTATATCAAAGTACTAATAAATGTACCTTATCCGACCATGTTCGTGATCGGAGAAAGCTACGTAGTCAGCTAGGGTCATCAAGCATAATAGATACGGTTTGACAGCGTGGGACCTTTAGTCATTTATTCCAATATTGCCTGGAGCTTTAAAGAGTCTGATCGTGAACTTTATAACCCCTGGCAATGAAATTCGCCTTTATTTTATCAAATTCATAGACGAGAAAAGAAAGAATAATTAATGATGGGTTATCTAAAGGCGAAAGGTCAATTGTACCTGGGCAATAAATTTATGCGCAACATATAAATAAATATTCCTCATATCGTTCTTACAGGCATTTCTAAAATTTGGTAGTGTACTAAGGTTTAAAATGGTGTCAAATATTTTGGGGTCGAATTTGATACCTAAGCGCGGAGTTGTTTATGGGTCTCGGAATTTTTAACGTTTTGATATGCTTGTCAATTTATAATGAGTTTTTAATTATGATTAATCGCTAAACTTTATCGAATATAATTGATAGTAAGCGAAAAATATTGTAACGGTATTCGAGATTAAATAAAACGTAAGAAACTTAGAAATATAGTAAATCATTGCATTATTGTCATATGGTTGGTCTTGTGGTGCAATGGTCAGCGCGTTTGTCTACCATGCAAGAGGTCTCGGGTTCGTTTCCCGACGTGGTTGACATGAAAAACTTATTGAAAAGGTGTTTTTACACAAGAAAATTTCATAGTCCCTGGACTGGTATCTGAAACGTAAGGCTGATTATCTTACCTTCATGGAACAAAAATGATCATGACACACTACGATTGGTGTACCAATGCAGAGCCCTATGCGCCATTAGGTGCGGAAAGGGAATGATGATGATGATTGCTTTTGATATTTATGTATTATTGGGAAAAAAGACGAAACACACTGTCAGTAAATAAATCAAATACAAAATTGACAAAAAGAGTACTTTTAATATACTTATTGGCTTGGTGTTTACTGTGTAAAACTACATAGAACAATTTTAATACATAAATCAAACAACGATTCGAGTCTATCAAAACAGTAGCACAAACAATACAAAAACAAATAATCGGACAATTGTCTAAAAACCGGTAGACGTAAAAAAACCGGTAAGTGGTTATATATTTTCTAACATTAAATAATTGTTTTTGTATTTCAAAATAACATAAAGTGTTTAGTAAACTTAAATCAATGGTTGATTCTAATATTAGTTTAAATGCATGTTAAGATTGGTTTTTAGCAAGGAAATAATTATGAAATAAATTGTTTTAAATACATAAAAATAAAACTGGTAAAATGACGACTTTCAACAACCTATGAATGGACATTTGTGCTTGGTAAATGATAATTTTTAAGCTTTTACGAACAAAAACAACGTTTAAATCGCCCTTTTAAGATACTTTCAGTTGTTTTTTTTATCAGATTTCGTTCATACGATTTTATCAAACATTTTTATTTGGCTGTTTTCAACCAGTTGAATATAACTCACTATTTAAAAGTAGGAATCGAGTTGTGAAAGAGCGGAGGTGAGAATCTCAGGCCTTTGATCTATGAGTGCTCGCTAGGACGACACTTGCTAGCGTGAAAAAAAATTCAGGATGTTTTTTAAGTAAATAAAATGATTTTTTATTTTTAATAATATATTTTGATCACTACGTTCTCTTTCAAAATGCAATTTATGGGGTCATTATTAGTTTATTGTGAAATAAATTTATTAAAAAAAAAAGCAACTCTATAACGGTGAGATTTTACCAACGTGATAAAGGTTTGAGCTCTTTAACTTCACAAAAGTTAACAGATGGAAGAGTTGAAGAAATGTGGATGTTGATTAAACACAGATATAATGGTACATGTAACAAAATGTGTAATGTGGCCACTTGAACCAGCCAATGACTGAACGCAACTTTACTGGTTCAGTATCAGGCATAGAAGAAACATTCACATTCTATCACTTCTTCACATATTTTAAATAATCCCACTTCGCTTGTTTATCTGAGAGAGCTCATCCAACCTCTTTCACAACACGGACTATCTCTTCGTTCTATTAACGAGAGAACCCTTTAAATACACTGTCATGGCTCTAATTTTCTTGCCTCCTCTTTCACAGTAGTAGCCGCTCGACTGTGGAATAATCTACCCACTAATGTTAGAGACGCCCATTCTTTATTTACATTTAAGTCAAGATTAAAATGTCACTATCTAAATATTTAAATTGTTCCTTTATCCCTTTTCTTTCATTCTTATCCCTTCTCTTCTCTTCATAGTAAAGTGTTGCATTTTTTATATATAAATTTTTATTTTGTTAATCTTTGTTTTTCATTTTTGTATAAAATTGTAAGATTCAATGTGTCCATGTATTTATAATTTTTTCAAACTGAACGGTTTGGGTAGGTAGGAAGAAATTGCCTTAAGGCAATATGCCCGCCCTTATATGTATTTATATATTGTATATCTATATAAAGTGTCAAATAAAAAAATGACAGATCATAAGCCCTGTAAATGCCTAGACTTAAGCTACCTGCATTGCTTTAAGCTCTCAGAGATCGACAGCTGCCCATGCGACAATGAAACTCCTCAAGATGTCCCTCACCTGTTGATGCATTGCCCCTTTTTCAGCTTTCAAAGACAACAGCTGGAGGCGCGGTGCAGAGGCCTGGGTGAAGATCTAAGCGACATCCCATCGGTGATAGGTAATAAAGAACTCACACGAGAGGTAGTATCATACATGATAAATAAAGCGCAGGAAATTGGTATAATAAACCAAAGTAGGGAACAAAATGCCGAACACTCCTCTAGTGGAACGGAAGGCCTGTTGACTTCTGCCAACAGGCCGGCTTCTCTTGAAGAGTTTAAAGTGGTTTCCTCTCCACGTAAGCAAATGCTGAGAAGTTCCTGATTAGCCCACATTAATATATCCCTCCTGATCCCAATAGTTTAGATAAATTTTAAAATATTTAATTGCAGAAAAATCCACTTTTTGAAATATAAACCTTGTATATTATAAGCAAGGTAAATAATAAAGCAACTCCCATATAAAAAATAAAAAAATAAAAAAAATGCCTAGACTTCCATCTTGCCTTCTCAAAAATGTTTTCCTCTCTGTTGTAACAAATCGAGAATTCTATGTGTATTACAAAATAAACTTTGTAAGCAATCAAGTGCATTATAGCTTATTTAAATAAATAAAATCAGATAATATGAACAAAGCAGATTACAAAATTAAATGAAAAAAACCTTTTTAGCAAACTTTACCACACCAAATGACACCGTTGAAAGTTTTACTGATAAAAAATGGTACCTGCGCAATGAGACAAAGCATTGTTGTAAATATTAAAACAAAAATACTCATCTAAAAATATGTGCCATCTGCTATGTAGGCAAGTCAGACATGCGATGGTTTATTTTGTTCACAAGTATTGTGTTAATATGTGGCTTGGAGTTATAACAGTAGTGAGAACAAATTTGTATTTTTTCTCATAAAATAATTGCTTTGCCCGGCGTTTTTCTTTGACGCACTATTACGCATAAATCGTAAAGAAATTCCGTTAATTTAAAACGAGTAATCCGTTCCCGTTGATTAATAAAATTACAAATGCCGGCGAAAGGCATTGTGGTATATTAATTATTAATAATGCTAAATAATTTATTAACAGTTCAGTGAACAAGATTTGTATGTTAGTAGAATTGTTACGAGGGATATTACCGTAAGCTTCTTTATAATAAAATTGGAACAAATTCTAGATAAATTTATTTAATACAAAAAATTATAATTTTTCTAATTTAAACGTACGTATTTTTAAACTCACTTTTATTTACGAAAAGCTACCAATAAAATGAAATACATATTAAAATGTGTAAAAATGTATGACAATTTAACCATACTAAAAACATATTAATTTTCAGACAAATATTAAAAAATAATAACAATTCTGTAGTTTCGGTTGCGAGATGGCAAAAAAGCATATCAGTAGTTATCTTAATTGTGTAGGACAAGCAAATAATTCATTTTTTGACCTAGCTTAAAGTGTAAAAAGAACAGACGAACTCCGTATTTAAGATTAACATATTACAACAGAGATGAACAACATTTAAGAAAAGGTAATATAGAAGTCTAGGCGTCCACACGGCTTATGACCAGTCAATGGCTGGTTTAAGTGGCCACTTTACACACTGTGTAACATTCACCAATCTGCCTATATTTGAACATCTATATTCCTTAAATTCTTTCATCTGTTGATGTTTGTGAAGTTAAAGAGCTGAAACCTTTATTTTTGCGGGTGAGATTCATCTAATTAAATTATTTCACCTACATACTAGGCAACAGCTCCTCAGGGAGTTAAATCCAGTTCTTGTCTACTAAATTTGGGGAAACTCAAAATATTGTCCGCATTTAAGGCTGTTTTGAATTAAGCTTAAGAGAAATATCATATTGTCTTATGAAAAAGCATAAAATTTTAGCATTTTTATTGTTAAAATATAAAATGCGTAATAAACATTTACTTGTCTATTTGACTGTTTAATACTTTTACCGTAATACGGTATAATTAGCTTAATATTAATTCAGTTATGTTTTTAAGTATTAATAATAATGCATATTGTAATTGAGATTTGTTTTCAGATCTATTATGATCCGCAGTAATAAACAAAACATCAACTTTAAATAAAAAAGATACCTTATTTTCAAATTAGAAAATATAATTTTATTAGAAAGAAATTATTTAAACTTCTCACACATAGTGTAACTTTATATTTTCAATTCTATCTGGTGATTTTAGGCCTTTTAAAAATTCAAATCGCACATCCATAAGCAGGATTTAATTAATGTTAATAAAGTGAAATCAAACCCACGAAAATCGTGTAATTACACCTAGTTACCTACATATGTAAGGCTTACAATCGACGAAAATAAAACAATTGAGTCGTGGATCTGTAAATTTGTTTCCTACTTTAGAAGGATTTTGTGGATGTTAATACAATTTCTATCAAACTTGTATTGTAATAAGTAAGTTTAAATATGCATGCATTAAATTGTGCTAAGTTTTCTTGCCATGAAAACGAGTATTTTAATTTAACGATATTTAATCGTGACAAAGAATTGTTTGAATAAAATAAAAAATACGTACATGAATTAAAAGGGTATTTGACCTATAATTTAATTGATACTCGTAAGCGTGGATACTCTACACACTTAAATATTTACTATTTTACTAATGATTGAACATCTATATCAACGTAAATTACAGTTTTCTAAGCACCTTTATGGAGCCTAAGACACAACATTATAGCACTTATTGTAAATTGCTTAATTTTATATGATCTTATTTATTGTTTTAGAAGAATGATCAAATGAATACATCATACTTTATCAATATAGATTTTCAATGCATAAAATATTTTTATTTAGTATTACATTTAAAACGTGCAGTGAATTGAACTCGATAACCTTTTTAGTAGCTTAATAAATTAATCACGTCACTCCTTAGTGAACGTAATAAACTTTTTCAATTAAAATGCATTTAATCTTGACAAATAACAAAAATGTGGTATAAATTTATAAAGTACCTTAAATACAAAACCGGTATTTCTTATGTATCTACCCTCACTGCCTCCACCTTCCATGGAATCATTTCTCTACAATACCGCAGAGTGTGTGCGGACCAACTACTGCTTTACAAAATTGTGACAGGAATGGTTGACTGTACAGAGCTGCTTGTTTTAATAACAATACATGTGCCAGCCAGGATTTGTAGACGGTACCACCTGTTTCATGTACCAACAAGTAAGACATCGTATGTTAAAAATGCTTTTTTTCGTAGGACTTTTTCAATGTACAATACAAAATTTAAAAATATAGATTATACAAACATCACTCTGTCAGATTTAAAATTTAAACTAAAAATGTATTATGTAACTTAGTAGACATTATAATAATAAATATATACATCTCCCCCCCCCCCCCCCTCCTTATCCTCTCTTCAAGCATTTTTGTCCTTTTTTGTCCTTATCCCGCCCAATTTACAGTAACTTAATGTTCTTAAAATTAATATTTAAAAAATCTTTGATTATTGAGTACTTGAAAATAACATTTTTATATGTATAAATTGTTTGTATTTATTTGATATGTAATATATATTCTTTACTAACTTTGTATACTATGTGGAAATCTGTTATTGGTTCTGAGTTTATACACTATATCTGTTTGTTTACTAAAAATATGTATGTAGAACTGTTGATTTCCCTAATAAAATAAGAAATAAGAAATAAAAACTTAATCTCTACAAATAAATTAATGGGTCACCTGCTAACGTTTGTTAAGGGTTTGACCAACACCTTCTATTTACCTCTTATTCCTTCTCTGAAAATCTGTAGTCTGGACGTACAATACAAAACACGTTGTGTTAGTAAATGGCGTATTTAAGGTATCTCTTTAGATTAAAAATATTTTGAGTTAATCAACAACATTTTTACTGTATTCTAACAATAACTCGAAAACATGATAAAAGAAGTTAATATAGCATCCCTGAAAAAAGGCTTGAAAATGAATGCTTCGAAAACTAAAGTAATGAGTGATGAAAACCAAACATGTAACATCTTAGTAAATGGACAAATCATTGAAAAGGTTGACATATACCTAGGACACGAAATAAACCTCGGGAAATATTATCAATAGGTCAAAATAGAAAGAAGGCGAGGTTTAGCATGGGCCGTCTTTGGTAAGCTCTCATATATCCTAAAATCTCCGAAGTATTTACATTATTTAAAGAAGAAACTTTTTGATGCTTGTGTTCTCCCTGTACTGACATATGGCTGTGAAACTTTTGTGTTCACGAAAAAAAATTTACACAAATTATCAGTGACACAGAGAGCCATGTAAAAGAGAATGCTGGGAATTTCGTTGAGAGACAGAAAAACCATTACATGGATTAGAGCGAGAACAAAGGTCACCAATGTGGTTCATAGGGCTGCCAACCAGAAATGGAGCTGGGCTGGTCATATAGCCAGAATCACAGACTCTAGATGGACCAAAAAAATCCTGGAATAGCGACCCAGAACGGGTAGAAGAAGTGTCGGCAGGCCTCGGACAAGGGGGTCTGATGACATAAGACGAGTAGCAGGAAGTGGTTGGATGCGGTTGGCTCAGGATAGGGAAATATGGAGACTAAAGGGGGAGGCCTATGTTCAACATTGGACAAGAGGCTGATGATGATGATGATGATGATTCTAACAATTGAAGAGAAAGCTGGACTTAAATCTTTAACTCAGACCTAATAATTTCATGTGACTAATAAAAAAAGTGTATGTAAGAAAATAAATATTACCAACGAATTATACGACCTACAACAGGTGGTAATATCTTAATTCCCAAATTAAAAACAACTACAGACAAACATCACTATACTCATAGAGGAATATTTTTCTTTAATAAAATGAACAAAGAAAATAAATAGTGTAGTCAGAAATACAATATATTTAAAAAGAAGTGAAAAATTACGTTGAGAATTAATTTTTGTGTAGCACTGATTAAAAACACCGTTCATATATATTTTTGTTATTTATATATTATTTAAGAAAATATATAATTTAAAATAAAATAAACAAACTATTGTAAGACGCCACTCCTCATTATGAACACAAGAATTGATTTTTTTTCTTTTACGTAATGGGAAACATTAATGTAAATAAATATATTTAATAAATATACAAATCGTATTAAATAGTAATTGTGTATATTAATATTAAGTGTTCTTGAAATAATGTTATTTTACCACAAACACAAATACTCTTTTTTTTTGTCTGTTAAGATCCATATTAGTTTCATGTCGCTAACGCGAATCTGCGTGCCAAAAAACTATTCATTTTTGTCTAAGGCAAAATCTCAGACACTTCGTCATCTTTTGTTACGGTTCTAACATATTTGAGAAGATATATTTTTGTCATAAAAGTGCTAAAAGGTGTTTATTAGGATAATTTAAAAACGCAAAGCTGACAATGTACTACGACCACGCTAACGAAAGTAATTCGAAGCTTTTCACGCTAACAAAAGGTCTTTTTGTTTCGTCCATTATTTAGTAGATCTCTATATTAGTTTTTGAACTAAAGCTTTACAAATTCAAAGAAAGTCAAGTGGGTTAATATAAATACACCTTTTTTTCTATTCATGATTCGAACAAACGAAATGTACTTTATGTTATGATCAGCTATTGAAGTGATTGATTTTGAAATGCCGACCTAAATTTGAAGGTTTTGAAGTGAAAAAAAGTACTTTTCCTTAGGTATTGACTGTAACTTAAATACACTTATATTAATTTCCAATAATCACTTTCTTCAAATAAATAATGAGTCAACTTAAAATAACTTAGTTTAAAATCTATTAAATTAAATAAAAGCATTTTTTTTTTGTTTAAATTATTTAAATGAGATACAAAAAACAGCTAATTAGAATTATATTTTTATTGAAACGTCAAAATGTTCAAAGGTTGAAAAGACAATAGTCATTTACCGAGTGTAGTTTTTTCTGTATGTATTAATTTCAAATGATTAACGTACCTATGTACTTGAATGCATTAAATAAATTAAATTAAAAAACGCGGATTATTTCATCACAAGATATAAATAAAATAAAACGATATTTCTTTTGCTATTACAAAAGTTAATCATGCCTTTAAGGGCAAAATAACAACAGTAAATGTATTTTTTTTTTTTATAAATTCCATTTTTTCTTTATTTTGTATAATTTAGGATTGAAAAGATCTCTATTTTTAAAGCAATTGATGGAAACTTCATGTTATTTAATTAAAAAAATACTTAAAATAACAAATTAATAATTGTGTTCATATATAATGAACATGCATGTTGTAAATATGTTTTTTTTCAGTTATATTCAATTCACAGTTGAATCAAACACTTATTACGTTAATCAAGTAATGCGTCATGATATCTTCTAATCTATTCATTTTAAAGTAATTTCAATTGTTTTTTTTATTATTCATTATATTTAGAAATTGAATTATTATCTGAGACCTGAGGTCCTGAGACCAACAATATGAGTATGTAAAGGACATAAATGGAGGGAGTTTCTATGTTATTTTATAGAGGAGACATAATAAATATAAAATCCTTTAAATTTTTGTTGTCAATAAATTTGTGCTAAAGCTATTTTTTATATCAAATGAGTTCTTTATTTACCAAACTCTTTAGGTTTCGAAATAATAATTATTATTTTGTTTTACCTTAGCTGTGATGAGAGCCTTTCCTGCTAACATGAAGAGACCAGCAATCGCAATGGGAACCATGGCAGCCATCTTCATGGCAAATCCCATGCCCATCATTCCCATCATCTTCTTCATCTTTCCACGACCTACAAAAAAGTGCAAAAATATATTAATCGTTTAAAAAAAAGAAAACAGAAGCCGAAATTAATTTAATATATATGTATGAACACGTGTAATATATATTGTTAAAAAAAATAATAATTGACTGATACAAAGACAAATGGTGTTCTTAAACAAAATTAAACATCTTATTTAACATTAAGGATATTTTTACAATGATTATTTAATAGCATGTTTTTCAGTAATTTTATAAAATTATAAAACTGTACTAATAGTATCGTTTTTTTTTGTATTCTTTTCTATTCTTAAATAACCCCACACTTTTTTTACACTTCTGTGAGAAACTAAAATTAAAAGAAATTTAATTTTAATATACTTTACAAAAACAATACTAATAAATTTCTTTTAGAACCATAGAAAAACACACAATGACATAACACGATAAATACTCATTAAAAAAAAATATGACTTTAATTGAAAACTTTTAACCGAAAACTGGTAAGAATCAAAAAACATTTACACGAAATGAAAACGATAATTATTATTTATTTCTAACCTTCTTCCAAGCCACGTCCTAGCTGTTCAGAATCCATTTTAGGGAAGTTCACTTGAATGGTTCTTGAGTTGAAGAAGGCGATGATCCTGTTCATCAGCATGCTACTTAAGGCTTCGTCCCTCTCTTCAAGTCCCCTTGGCAATGAGCTTTCAAGTTCATTATCAGTCACAGCCTTCACATCCATTTCCGATGTCTTAACGACATATAAACCTTCTCCGATCGGAAGCTTTCCGATTTTAGAAAGTCTGTCGATAAAATTGATAGCCTTCTTTTTGAGGCATGGTGTAAATCCTCCGACAGATTTATTGCACTCGTCGTAAGCTCTCAATACCGTTCTGAATCCTGCAGCGGTACTGTCTTCTGCTACTTCGCCGGAAACAGCAATCAGCATGAAAGCTAAGCACGTTGCTCTTACAAACATTTTTCTGTACATTTTTCAGGTCCTGAAATCGGGTGGGGAATTCGCGCGTCGATGCCTTTTTCCGGGGAAGCGTCCGTATAACTGCGAGCGATGACCACGAGTGTTTTTGTTTTAGCGGAAGTTGGTACACTGATATTGGATTAACTTTCACAGGAGGCTCTATTAGAGGGTGACCGTTGGAGCGAGACTTGAACAAGACTGTCGGCGGTAGTGGTTCGGGGGAATATTTATACTTAAGCGTAGTCGATTTGAGGTTTGGCGAAATAAGATGTAGGCTTTGTAACCGTTTGCTGCATGTATGATGAGAGAGTAGAAAAGCGATAGACCCGTGAGAGATGTAAGATGCAGCCGACCTTTTTGTAAGGTAGGTCAATTGCGTTTGTTTATACTTGAACCATTATCTATTCTAGCGTCTGTGCGTGTTCTTTTGACACGCCATTTATATAAAATTTTGGAATTAAAATGGAGATCATTAGTCAAGATAATCAATTGAATATTTCTTTCTAAAAGTGAAAACAAAATACAAAAAATAAATCAAAGTAAGTATATAACAAAGTAAATAGCGCAGAAAAAAATGTATCAAAGTACTACATAAGGTCAGTTTATAAATCTAATTACTAAGCAAAAACAAAAAACAATTTAATTCATGGTAAATTCTGCATGTTTTTTTTATTTCATATTATTTATATTATTGAGTTTTTCTACTAAAATTTCTTAGTGGAGCTGCATTTTTATTTTATTTTGGATACATTATGTATACGGTTTAAGCCAATTGCAATAGTTATATTCGGAAAAGTATATTCAAGAATCTGAACAAAAATAACATAAAACTAACAAGAGGGACACAATAATGGTATTTAATGTTATTTAAAAACACGATCAAAGAAATAAAGTTGTTTGAGGAAATGCCAGAAAACATTTAAAAAATGAGAAAAGTGTAACCATATTTAAAATGTAAAGAGTGTATTTAAAAAAATACAAGGTAAGGTATAGTATAAGTAGTAAATATACAAAAGTAAATACAAGTTCAAATAAAAAAGAACAGTGAAAATATTACAAAATTGGACCAAAATTGTACAATAGTGATAAATAATGTTAGAATAAGTATAGATGTAAATATTTTATTAGGCTATGTTTATCATGGACTTAAACAAAATAAGTAAAAAAAAAAAAAATAACTGGTAGTTAAAAATATGCATTGCTTTAAGAATGAAAAAATAATTTTGTCAGGGAACTTTCTTGCAAATATTGGTACCAATTTGTTGGTAATACAATATATGACAGCTTGACTAATACGCACGACACACCGTATCTGAGAACATTTTTACTATTCTTCATGTCTACAATATATGAAAAAGTTCTTAGAGAGGGAAAAAAAATGAGAAGGAATAAAGAAGTATAGACATTTACACGGCTTATGACCCATCGGCTGTTCTTTTTATTATTTTTATTTTTATTTGTTTGTATTTTATATTAGGTAAACATAATATATAAACAAAAAAAACTATTACATAAACACAAACAAAGATCCCACAAAGGCATAGCCTGGGCGTGGGTAAACATTTATTTTTAATTTAAATAAAGCGACTGGAAGAATATTATAGATATTTAAATATTAAAAATAAGTGCTTATACAAGAACACAATGTTTTGTCAGTAAAAATGTGAAGAAGTGGGATTAAAAAAATAAGCTATTTAAATCTGCTTTTTTATTCATGATTTAAACAAAAATTTAAACATAAAAAATCAATATAATTCATGTCTATTAGATTGTCCTTACGAAATGCATTGAATAGTTTGATAAGTACAATGAAAAATGAGTGTATTTGCCAGAGTTTGGATTTATAAAAGGGGTTTTTCAAATCAACTATTCAATCTTTGAAAATATCTTGTAATTTTTTTAAGAAATAAAGGTTGGAGCATAAAAAAATATTTTAGACATTGCTGGCAATAGATTTTTTCGCAGATTCAAACACACTGTGTAACATTCACAATTCCGCCTATGTTTACGCATTCTTCGTTCACTTTCATTCATTGTTGACTTTCGTGAATAAAAGTGCTAAAACGTTTATTATGTGGGTGAGATTCATCCGGCTCAACAAATTTACCTACTAGGCAACGCTTGAAAACAATGAAGATGTTTTATTTTCCAGCTGCAATAAATTTAGATCTGAAGGAATCCCTTGGGAGGAAATTCAGCCTGTTTACAGATATTTGAGCATTTTTAACGCATTTTTGAAAAATTGCTCAAAAATTGAGCGAGAAAAATTTTCTGTAATCTGATAGTTAGCCTTGGTACATATTTGCCGATTTGAAGAGTATATTATAATTTTACTGGAATAAGAAAAAAAAAAAAATTATTTTTCGCTGATTGCAATTCGATCGATTGACATGATCAAAACCTTTACTTTTTTTGGAAGCCACTATAAATGAAGCTCTTTGAACGAATGAATTATTTTATCGGCAATTTTTTTCTTATGTACATCCAGTAAAAATATTGCTATTTACCCATTGGTATCACAGTATGTGACAGTTCGAAAATCAAAGGTTTTCTTTTGTCTGTTTCCGTTGTGACGCTATGACCCTTAAAGGTGAGAGAGGAAAGCTAAGAGAATACCCGTATTAGGGTTGACAAAATGTTTCAGCAACATTTTCGAAATACAAAAAAGTTTTGAAGTATGCGTTGCCCGATTTAAAAAGCGATTTGCATTTTAATCAGCCAGTAAAACATAAATTAATATTATTTAAAATAAGCCATTTTTTTAGATTAATTAATTTTTGGTTTGTGTCCATAAAGATTAAAAATACTTTTTTTACATTAATAAACACACATATTTTTTTGTTTACGCTTCCACTACAACTACAACGGTAAATATGTAAAGTAGGATTTTTACGTTAGTGTAATTCGTGTCCTGACGAAGAGACAAGTAAGTCTTGAAATCGTTAGATATATAAAAGTCGGTAAGTGATTTTAACAAATATTTACTAACATTTTTAAAAAATGTTAACTAAAAAGTTAATTTGACTAAATATCTGATATACCTCGCAAACTGTCCTATGTAATGCAAATTATTCATACAATCAATTAGAACAACTTTGGCTAAGAGGCATTTTTTTTAGTAGTTTCAAGGATCTAATCTTTCCCTCACTAAGCATCCAAAAATCATACATGATCCGAACAGGGGAACCAAACGACCCCAGCGCCTACTTGTTTATGGCATCAGGAGAATAAAACGTTGGAAGTGTTTATGACCGTGCAATAATTTATTCATACGCATATTCGCGTACACATATTTTACTCATTCGTATATTTTATTTATTTTTGTTAGTTTGCCGAATCCTTATGTGAATAAAGTAAAGTTGACCAAATCGGTCTACGGGGGATTTGAATCCCCCCCTTCGGTCCGAGTTTGCAAAAATAATTTTAAAAACTTGCAAAAATAATTTTATATTTGAAAATGAATTATTTTTAGTTTTGGAATTTGATCATAAACAAGTACCTAGAAACCTGCTTATCAATGAAAAGTCTTTTTCCAAGGTATTAACAGGCAAGCCGTTCTGGCAGGACAACAATGTCGGGTCCGCTAGTATTCAATATAATTAATCATAATAATAATAAATGGATTTTGTAATTGGAAGTGAAGCCGCGTTGTACATTTAAAATGAATACGTATGTACAAGTATATATGTAAACATGTGATACATGTGACTAAACACAAACTTTTCAGCGAGTTGGGACATGTTGACAAACATGAGTTGTTTATGATTATGTCATTATAAGCTGTGTCTCAGTACTTTATATATGTATGTATTGTAAAAAAAAATAAGCATTTACACACTTCGGGTCGAACAATTAAAATAGATCTTTGCAAAATGTTCGTACGAGTTTTTCCCAGATCAAGAATTATGTCATACCCAAAATCAGTACAACTTTTTCTCAGAGGCGTCTTTCCTTTATAGCACAGATAGCGTTCAATGTTTTAAAATTATCAAGGACAAAAACCATTTTCAAGAAAGGAGTAAAGGGCTGGATTTTCCTAAGTAGAAGGGATTTTATAGGGAAACTCCTTGATGATGGATATTATCCTTGGCTCTACCCGAACAAGTTTTTCCAGGGTATGTTTACCTACTACAGTTTAGAGACTAGAAAAAATGTGTATTTAACGACAATTTTTTATCGATTGTTGAGCGGTATGATCAATAATTCTGAGATTATGATGAGCATTGGTTTGTATGTCAGACAGCGTCAGCATAGCTTGTTTAATATTCCGATATACAGGACCAACATGCCAATGTCTAAGGTTATGCCTGTTAGAAGGGCTATTGCTATGCTGGACAACATCGCTCTGGGTTTTGATCTGTTCCATGTATCCAAAGGAGTCTTCCGGAACAGGGTTCTCCAACTATTTTAATAATTTTTTTATCTTTTTATAATGTGAACTATTCAATTTTAGTTTGTTATGTATGTATTATTTAAAATAAATAAATTTAATTAAATTTAATTATTTTTAGTTTGAGTTTACCGTTTACAATATTGATTTTTTTATCTTTGTATTTTTAGTTCACAAACAGTAAAAGATATCACAATATAAAAACAAATTATAAAATAAAAAATAATAACACTAAACATCCTTCACCAATTATATATGAACACCAATAGTCACAAAAGAAAAATTAAAAATTTTATATAGACCAAAATTTAGTTTTCCTTATATGTTATTAAAGCAGTTTATTAGAATTTAGATAAGATTCATTTTAATAAAATTCAATTTGAGATAGATGTAATTTATACCATCGAATATAATTTTACTAGATTATTAATAAAGACTATTAATAACTATATATAATAGTCACAATATAATAAAAAAACAATATTCTTATGAACTGCGTATTCTTAGGCAATTTTGCAATATATTTGTTTGTTTTTTTTCATTATTACTATTGTGTTTCTGATCCCATATAATATTTGTGATGATATAATCATATGTCTGTGTCAACTATTTGCTCGCTGAGGACTTTTAGTATTCTGAACTTATGTCTCAAATAATGTGTAATAAACTGCCTTTACGTAAATAAATGGATCAATAAATAAATTATATTGTTATAAACTAAAATACATGGAGAGTATCGTGTTAGGACCTCTAGCCGCGTCCGCAAATCCAAGCTGCTACGGCTTATGGTCGATAATCATAAGAAATGATCATGAATGCTGGGAATTCTCGTGCTGGATTTGCGGCATAGAGGTCCTAACACGATACTCTCCATTGAGTCAGTACAAGTCTTCTCTCCGAAGTGGATATAATATGTTTACTCTGTAAATGAAGCTTTTTGATACATAACCGTATTAAAAAAAAAAACATTTTTACAAAAATAAAATTTAACAGCTAACAATTCACATACTTATGGATTTAAAAAAATATATTTTCAATTCGTAATTTATCGCCAACTAGACAATAGTCTATTCTACTGCCAGGAAATTGTGAATTTGCCGCTTTGCAATAGTCATCATCATTCCATGTCCGCTCCCTACTTGGAGCATATTGTGTCCACGAAGATCCTCCAGGTATCTCTGTCAGCTGCCAGCTCCTGTGCATCCTCCCAAGTCAGGTTCGCGTCCCGTAGTTCTGACATGAACTGCCGACAAACAGTCAGCAGTGAACGTCCAGGACGTCGAGAACTTGATGCTTTGTATATTAGATAAGCGTGGTTAAAGCTCTCAGGAGGCATCTGCAGTACATGGCCAAGCTAACCGTATCGCTTCCGCTTGGTGACAGTTGTCACCGGAGTTTGCTGCGTCCGTTTTCTTATTACTTCATTCCATAGAGGAGAATAGGTGTTATGCAGGCGTTGTATAGGCGGAATTTGGTTTTCACTGAATAAATATTCGATCTCCAGACAGCCTTCATACTGTTGAATGTGGCGCCTGCTATTCCTAGCCGCCTTGCAATGAAGCTTGGATTAGCATGGAAGCATGGCACATTGGAAAAATGGCACATTTAAGAAAACAATTTAAATTAAAAATAAATGCAAACTGATACTAGCCACAGGATTACAACCCGATTCTCTTTTCTTTTCTTTTCATGGTTATGTCATACCATATATATGTGCTATAAACTTTTTAATAATTAAAAAAAGAATGACCCACGCTCAGACGCTGTAGTCTTTGTGGGCATTTTTTCCAATTCATGCTAAAGCTTAATTTTAAGATGTATTTTTGTTTTTTATTATATTTCTATGTAAATAATATATGTATAGAAAAATAAACAAATAAAAAAAAATATTTCAAAAAACCACAGTAATAATAAAGGGTATACAAAAAAAAGATTTTGACTCGATTGCTGTTAGAGAATATAAATCAACGTCAAAATCTAGTGGTTGGCGCATTTGTTTCCCATGCTTACGTCACGGGTTTGATTTTTGGGAAGGTCGACAGGTTTTTTGAACTGCAGTGTAAGTAAGACTGATCAAGATACGTCACATTTGGAGTACCAATGTCTTATACACTTACTATTGACAAAAATATTCATTTATGATTTTAATTGGGTTTCCTCGAAAGAAGTCTGATCATCATAAAATTTGACAACACCTAACCTGATTTATTTGCTTACTAAATTATTGCTACTGGCATGACCATTGAAAGGTTGGTACGGATCGAGAAAGATAAAACTGCTGTTTACGTGAAAGATAACTATCGGGCAATTATCAAAGGTATTGAAATAGGTAGTAAATACACGAGAATCTCCATAAAAATACGATTTTCCTAAATACTCTTTAAAAACCATTTTAAATTTGAATAATTTCACAGATAATGATAGAGTAATTGAAATAATATGAATTTTATTGAATGCAAGATTCACCTTCAAAAAGAAAGTAATAATTACATATTTTTTATTTTATTTTCTTTTATTAAGGAAACATCCAGTACAGTTACAGAGTTTAATATTTTACACAATTAGATTTAATTCTAATGGATCAGTGAAGTTTCCATATTATAAAGCAATTATATGTAAGGTTAATTATGAAAGTATAAAAAAGAGAAGGAAAAAGAATAACTTAAATAAGAGTTGTTTAAAGATTAAAATTTAAGTGAAAAAAAGATATTTTTAAGTTTGTAGTTTGTAGTGAGTATTTACAAATGGAAATAATATTAAAAATGAAGAAAATTTGTAGGAGTAATTAAAAATTTGGAATTGAAATAAAGAATGAAAAATATGCTCAGATGTAAAAATAAAATAAAATAGTAAAAAAGAAAAAAAGGAAAAACATAAATACACACATATTTATTTTAAGGGATTCAAAGAAACGATGAGAAGAATCTTTAAGTGAAATATAAGACAGTAAATTTAAGTCAATTAAAAAAACATCTTCATAATTAATGACACATTATAGTAAGAGCAGCAATATATTGATTTTATTTACATATATAATATAAGTAGTTAAAAGTAGTTTAAAAGCATAAAAACATGCCAATGCAGCATAGAAATAAATAAAAATAAAGAAAGAATAATAAGTATAGCAGTAATCTTTAAAATTTGAAAAAGCAATACAAGTAGAAGATTTTAAACCAAGAGAAGTCGATACAATTTCATTAAAGTGATTTTAGTAGTAATACAAATTTCAAAAGAGAAATTTGATTTATAATAATAATATTAACTCTTTAAAGACTGTGGTAAATAATCCTTTTGCGAGCGGTGATGTAACATCGTGTTACCACTAGTAAAAGACGGTATATTCTAAAGTTCAGACATTTGAAAAAAAATAAAAACATGGAGACATACTGCTTAATAATTCCTTTTCCATAATTTATGCGAATAAACATATAATTAAGCCCTGTTTTAGCAAAATTAATTTAACATCACAAATACGCCGCTTATGTTACGCGCGTGCGTCCCCCATCATTGTCATCAACCGACTGAAGACTAAATCTGTTCTAGACGACACCCGCCGCAGAAAAGCGTTTCTATCTTCCTTGATATGACTTATATCTTCGTGCTCTCTCTTGTATAAGGTATCTGTATAGATGTGTTGCTGAATTAGCGGACATTCATTCTTTGCGTAGAAAGGATAAAAAAAAATTGTATTAACATTTAGCATAGTTATACAAATGTTACTTTCCAAATCGAGTGTGAAAATGTCCATTTAAGGATTTAAAAAAATATGAATTCACAATTTTTTAAAATAAGAGAGACATATCAAGTCTTGTGTCCTTTGTCGACTAGTGTGACATCACAGCCACACAAGAGTTAATGTATGTAATTTGAACATAGAGAACAAAATAATTTGTGCACTGTGTTTATCACTCATGCACGATAAATATACCCTTATTAATATACTTACTATATTTAAGATATATATTTAACTATAAATATTCAAAGGTAATTAAACAAATATCCATATGCAACTCACCCGTTCTTTTGATGTGGCTGGCATTTTTTTAAAAAAATTGCGCTTACTTAATTAATATCTCGACAAATGCAATTAATATTAAAAAAAAAATTTTTTGCAATCTTCAAGTTTACCTGGACAAATAAGAAAAAAAAAAATATGTTTTCAGGTATATCATATAATTTTTAATGAAATATTTTGTCCGTCAGGATCTCCGAAAATGACAAAATGTACCATGAGGAAAATATATCCAACATTCATTTTAAAGAAAGATATTTATTCTTAAGATCACTATGCAAGGCAAACACAATTTAAATAATAACTGTACATATACATAGTGTAGCGAGAGATTTTTATGAAAAATATATGAAGATTAATAAACGTAGAACTTTATATAGTTAGTACACAAATAATTTATATTCTTATGTATTACATGACTTTTTATTGGTTTTATATCATATATTATACTCATAGAATTAAGAATAGTCCAGAAACCGCATGCGCACATCAAACAGAAGCCGACTTAACTACTCATAAATAAGTAGGTTTACGTTTTGACCCATTAGTTTCTTTGTAGACGTCGCTCAGTACGCAACTCTTGAATTGAATTCAACTATGCCGTGTTGTGTCCTTTAAAAGTGTAGAAATACCGCTAGGATCTTAAAAAAACAGGATGGTATCACATTTCATGTGTAATTAGCAAACAAATGTGTATGTAGCAAATGCATTACATAAAAATGTTTTTTCCATCAGTCAGATTGTCGAAGAAACAAAATGGAAATTTCATTGGTGTTGCCAGGGTAGTCAATTTATTTACCCTACTTTGCCTGAAAACAATTTTCCAATCTTTATACTTCTTTAACGGGTGAGTTATTTCAACAATGTTTTAATTATGTTCAAATGCAGGTTTCAATCTTTCAGATTTGAATTTGTTGCAACAGCCAATGACAGGTCATAAGCCAAGTAAATGCCTAGACTTCCATATTCCCTTCTCGAAAATGTTTTCTCTCTGCAAATGACTCCCTAGAGAGGAAATCCAGCCTGTCTGCAAACATTTGGACATACTCAAAACTTCAAAATCCTTTACATAGAGTGACCGTTGGATCTCAAAGTCACAAGAGTAGCAGTTTTTTGCTGAAACTAATCAACAGACCTAAACGAAGAGAAACACGAATTAAATACGTATAATAATGATACATAGCTCACCAAAAGAAATACTGGCAACTCAAAAATTCATTCTTATAGAGAAGCAGTTTCACCCGCCATTGGTATAATATCATTTATTCGCAAAAACAGATTTGAAGCTCGCAAGAAAACATTTAGTTTCATTATTACTTAAAACATACATTAATTTTTACCTAATTCAGATTCTGAATTTGTCCATTCTGTTTACCTGGTCATTTCTAAATCTTCTTCTTACTCTGTTCCATGGCACAAATTCAGCGCCACATGACCATTTTATTTCTTCATTGTAGATTCGTTCTCCTAGCGTTTTTCCTGTGATTTTCCTCAAAGTTTTCATGTTTGAGATGATTATTTTTCCAGGTTATTCATACGTAGAAATCAATTATTATTAAAATGCAAAATTCTATTACCTACATACGATTATTTTATTATTCATAGGTGTATTTTCATATTCGTTTTTTACGGAAATGAATCGCTTTCTATTAATTTAAAATTAAGGAAAAACGTATTATCAAAACCGGATAATTTAACGATTATTAAATAATTGGTAACATTACGTGCAAAATTATTAATAAAAAGCAATGAAAATACACATGGTAGGTATATTAAGAGAAAGCGCCATAAAAAATTGCAAGTGGAATAACATATCTTTTTGGCTTCCTATCTAAATATGAATTAGTTTTGTGTCGTAATTTTGCGATGTTTTTTTAAGGTTTTTACTACATTTGTGGCTTTTTTGATGTAATGGCTAAGTAAAAGGTTCCGGGTTCGTTTCAAGGTGAAAAGACAAAAATTAAATGTGACTTTTCTCAAGCCGTTCGTGTTAGAATTCACCAATTGACACTCCTGGCCGATAATTTTAAAATGTATATTTAGTTATTTTAATGAATAACATTACAAAAACAACATACGAGTATTTAAGCATTTTTATCGGGACAGCATATCGAACCAGAAACCTTTGATCAAGTGTTTGATATTATTATATTATAATTAAAAGACATATTACACTGTAAATACTATATTTTTGTCAAATGTGTAAGACATTAAAAATTTATCTCCCGCTTGACTTTTAACTTTTACATTCATCTACTTCCTGTGTATCTTATGAATGATTGTTAGTTGTGATTTTTTTATTAATATTCTATGTATTGTATGGTAGTTGAGAGAGAAGGGAAGAAGGTAGAGTTGGAACTATACCATGTCTTCTCCTTTTTATGAAGACACTTTTTATTTAATTTTTATGATAATTCTTTTTTTAGAATTAAATTTTTTTCGCTCGCTTTCTGTATTCAGATTAAATTAATTTTAAATCTGTAATTGGTCTTACTTTTAAAAATTGTTTTCAAGAACCTTGATTTTGTTGAAAAGACTATGATTTCCATAATAAATAAATACAAAAATAATAATACTTTCCAATAGCAAGAGTATTTGCTTCTAAAACAAAATTTCACCGTTGTGAAAGATGTTGATCTTCAAAGAGATAATTTCCAGCTGCCAGATTGCTCCTCCAATCAGCATAACCACAGGCAGATTTGTTCTGGAAGCCGGGAGGTAAAACAGAATATGCTGCCAATGTTGGAGATAACTATCAGTAACATAAAAATGGATGCTCTCTAAAATGGCCGATAAAACCTCTTATTAATCCCTTCTAAGTTGCCAACTATTGGTTCCAGGCAAGCATGCTCAAGAGAACTACGAATAACCCCCATAATCACTCATGTAGAAATACCTCAGAAATTTGTTTTAGAGATTTAAACAAAAAAAATTGAAACGAACTCTGGTATTTTTCAATGCTAAGTTGCAGTCAAGTTGTGGTCTCATGGTAGTATTAAAAACTCCAAAATAGAGCCGAAATTTTCATTTCGTTCCAAAATAGTATTTTTTTTCTATAAATTTTATATTTGTAGCAAAAACTTTGTGGTTATTCATTATGGTAAAATATTAAATACTACATTAAATTTTAATTAGTATGAATGTATTATTGTTTTATGTTTTTTCTTTATATGTTCTATGTTTTTCTCATGTACTCGTATTTAAAATTATATAAACTCCTATAATAAACAATAAACAACTACAACAGTGTAAGTCACTCTCCAAGCACAAGAGTTAGTCTCTTTTTTGGACAGTTACGGAGTTAACATTTACTAGATGTGTAATAGTAGATAAGGATAGAGTTTTTTAAAAACATGTACCTTTTATGAAATTTATTAATAAAAAATAAAAAAAAATATACTAAATTTAACAAATCTGGGATATACCAATTAAATTGTTATTATTGCGATTCAATCTACAACGGAAAACCAAAAGAAACTTTAATATCAGAGTAAAAAAACACTTAAGGTGTCTGAAGCTGACCTCCGTGGTGTAGTGGTCAAGACGCTTGACTCATAAACAAAAGGTTCCGGGTTCGATTCTCGGTGAGAACACAAAAAATCAATGACATTTATCTCAAGCCTGGGTGTTTTGTGCTGTAATTAACCACTGTAATTGGGCCTCCTGGCCTGTTGGAATGCCAAAAATTTTAATTCGCAAACCATCTGATAGAAAATAATTATACTCGTAATTTCAATAAAGACACTGGATTAAAAGTACTAAGTAAGTAAATTTAGACAACGTGGAAGTCTTAGAAATTAATTAAGCAATTCATAATAATGACAATATTTTGAGTTTGTCCAAATTTTTATAGACAAGAACTGGATTAATCTCCTCGGGGAACAAAAATCAACAGATGAAAGAATTGAATAAATAAATAAATGTTAAAATATGGGCAGAATGGTAAATGTTACATAGTGTTTAAAGTGGCCACTTAAACCAACCAATGACAGGTCATAAACCTTGTGGATGCCTAGACTTCTATATTACTTTCTCTAAAATGTTTTTCATCTCTATTTTAATATGTTAATAATTCATAATAAGAAGAAAATAATTATCAACTAAATAAACAATATTACTTTTAGTCAAGTCCTGTTTAGTTTCAAAAGCATTCATCTCAAATTACCATCCTTTTAGGGGAAAAAAAAGACTTGATTTATTAGCTTCACGTGTAGTATTTAGTAAACATAGATAAAATGGAATAGGAAAAAAATAATTAGTTATGTTTACCTCGACGAAGAAGC
Organism: Micrasema longulum; assembly: GCF_059751315.1. Classification (NCBI taxonomy): domain Eukaryota; kingdom Metazoa; phylum Arthropoda; class Insecta; order Trichoptera; family Brachycentridae; genus Micrasema; species Micrasema longulum. Next base: position 1,493,571 of record NW_028277478.1, on the reverse strand, counting down.
TTGTTTGCTTTGAAACCGATCGGCGGAAAATATTGAAAATTGGTGGTTTAAAATTGTTTTATTTATTATATTAATTCTTATTTCGTTTGTTTTAAATAATACTTTCGATTGTGACAAAATATCAACCACGCAGGTATCACGTACACCATTTGATGAGATTAAACAAAATGAAAACTCTATTATGAAGTTGAAATGGAGTGTTATTTGTAAAATGACCTGATTCAACATTTAGTTTATCCTCAATTTGTGAGAATTAGATTTAAAACAATGGTTAGAAAAGCATATTGTAAATTCTATCTACTACTTAATTGTCTACTCACAAATAACTATAAAGCGAAGATTTACCATTAAGGCGCTGAGAGCAAAATGAACTTTCGTTTATTTTTAAAATGTACAGTCACAATTAAAGTTATATTTTTTTAACTCTTAAAATACTGTAGTAAAAAATTCATTGCGCACGGTGATATAACATCGTGTTACCTACCACAAGCAAAAGATGGAATATTCTAAAGCTTAGACTTTTTAAAAATGAAAACATGGAAATATATTGTTTAACATTTTTTTTTCCATAATTTATAAAAAAAAACATTTATTTAAGTCCTGCTATAACAAAATAAATAGAAAATCATAAATACGCCGCTTATATTACAAACGTACGTCACCCATTACTGTCATTAATTCTTACGTATTCATATGTACATCTACTACCTTCATCTAATTTATTATTAGTGGTTGTGATTTTTTACTCAGAAATATTAATGTTCATGGAAGCAGAGAGAGAGGGGAAGAAAGAAGAGTTGAAGCCATACAATGTCTCCACCCTTTTATGTACTTTTTATTTAATTTTTATAACATTTCTTTTTTTTGGTACTGAAATTTTTTTCTACTCTTGAGGGTTTGAAACAAATACATTATATTAATGTGAAATCTGTTATTGGTCTTACTTAAAATTGTTCTCCTGTACCTTGTATTTACAAAAAAGACTGAATGATTTCCTAAATAAATAAATAAATAACTGACTGATTCTGTTTCACACAACACAGCGTCTCTGTCTTTATTGTTATAAGTTCTATCTTCGCGCTCTTTTTTATACAGATGTTTTGCTTTATTGGCTGACATTCATTCTTCGCATTGCAAAGATAGATTTTTTTTATTCACATAAAACATCGTAATACAAATTTTACTTTCTCAATCCAGGGTGAAAATGTAAATTTTAAGATTACAAAACATACAACTTAATCATTAAAAAAGACAGATATATCAAGTTTTATATCGCACGTAGACTAGTGTGACATCGCGTGACGCACAAAAACAATAAAGAATTAGAACAAAAACATAACTTAGGTATATTTTTACAAAAACATAGTTTAAAAAAAAAACAAAAAGAACGTAAATTTTTTAACAAATGAATTGAGTTTCGATAGCTTAAAACAAACCGTTTTTTTCAATATAGAGCGTTCTCTGATTTTTGTTTAAAATAACTATGTTTACCTAAACTCTAGTCATTCTGATTGTTTTTGGGAAATAAAACCTTGAATTTATAGACCATATTGCTCGTAAACAAGTTTCTTCGTCAAAGTAATTAACTTTGCTGAATGTGATTCCAAATCGCTGTATTATTTCAAAAGAAATTACAGTGACCTAATAGTTAATTTTGCATTTTTTTTCAAAACAACTTGATACAAGACTTGATATATCTCTCTTCTTGATATATTTTCTTAAATAATGAAGTGGTATTTGTTCAAATTTTCAAATGAACATTTTACTACAAGTACATCTTTTCTCTTAAAAGTGGTACTTATAGTTTGTCAAGACGTTTGACTCACGCATGAAAGATTTCGGGTTCGATTCCCAGTGAGAAAACCAAATACAATGTGATTTCCATCAAGCCTGGGTGTTCCGTGTTGTAATTCACTGCTGTTATTGGGCCTCCTGATCTGTTGAAAGTCCACGAGGAATGTAACATTTTATTTTGAAATTTACGTATTAACAATAAATTGATGTCAAATATCGCTTAAGCTAATATGGCTCTCAGCGCTTCAATTCATTTAACAAACTTATACTTTGGTAAGAAAGTAATACAAGAATGTAGAACAAAAGATTTTGGATGTGTTTATAGTGATAATTTTATAAAGTACAATACTTAAGTATTTTTTAAGGTAGCGGAGAAATTTATTGAAGTAGATAAGTACTTTATTAATCTTTGAGAACTTTGACAATGCGTTACTATTTTAGAAGACACGTAGGTGTTGGGTTTTGGCAGAAATACAAAGGTTTGATTAATTAAGTTTTGTAAGAAAGTCCGTGAAAGGGTTTGAAAATATTTTTATGGATTTTTGTAATCAAAGAATTCTATTTTTTACAGTATTAAGGTCTAAATCTTTTCAAGCAATTACGTGGTGGTAAACTCACTTATTATTTTGATCGAAAATATTTATTTATTTGTTTTCTTCTCACTGGGTACAACCCGAATAGAGGAGTTACTTTTTAATGTATTTTTTTTATTAAATATTCTAAAGTTAAATTTATTACAGTTTTTATTACATAAGATATTACTATTATTAAAGTCGGATAATATATATGGTGCCATTTTTGTGAAGATCACCTCAAGGACGCTGTATAACAAATAAATATTCCACCACGTCGTGTAACTACAGAGCACAAGGATGATTGGAACTCTAGTTTCTAGTTTCCAATTTTATTTTTTTTAAATTGTAACAGATAGGACCTAGATTACAACGCGTCTTGCAGCTACAGAGCGCATGGACGGTAAGTAATCTAGCCTCCATTTACATTATGTTTTTATTAGACAATGAAGCTTGGTGTTTGAATGATATTAAAATAAATAATGAAAAATAAAAAAATCAATTTACAAAGTAATGGTAAGATAAGAACAAGTCTTGCAGCTACTGAGCGCATGGACTGTTGACCTTCTAGACCCTATTTACAAAATATAAGTTTTTATGAATGTTAACATTAACGTATTGAAGCAAGATTACCAATCGTCTTACAGGTATAAAGCACACGGACGAGTGGAATTCTTGCAACTTGCAACTTAAGATCAAATAAATAAATTTACAAAATAATAACACCGAGCAGAGTGGGAGATTTGTCAAGGGTTCATGTTTAAAAGTAAACCATGAAAATAAAAATTAATAAAGCGCTGTTTTAATATTATGGAAAAATAATGAAAGACATCCGACGGGTAACTTTTGTAGATTGTAGGTATCATGGTTACTGCCGGACATGTGGCTAACTGGCTTCTTGCTGATTCTTGAAAGATGGTAGATGTACATATGTGCCGTCACGAGGGATGGTACGTATTGTTTCAATAGCCTCCTTGGTGTAGTGGTCAAGACGCTTGACTTTTACATGGAAGGTTCCGGGTTCGATTCCCGGTGAGAACACACAATTTTAATTGTGATTTTTCTCAAGCCTGGGTGTTTTTCTCAAGAGATTGGGTTCTGTTTAAACATCTTTCAGCAGTGTGATTGAATCTTGAACAGAGAAAAATTAAGTAGGAGGGTAATTTGAACTTTCTGGTATTGTATATTTATTTCATCATTTTTTAAAAAGTACTTGACAAATTGTTCCACTAGTTTAAAAAGATAATTAAATTGTGGAATAACGCGTCTTTTCATCTCACGATAAACTTTTGAATTTTTTGATTACTTCAATGAAATATTTATGCATTCTAGATCTATATTTTGTTAGAGAATCCCTGTTAGTTATTTTTTTCGGTCATATTACTCTTTAATCCTGTAAGTGATATTATTTTTTTTTAATTTTCACTTTTTACGCAGTCAATTTGCTTCCTTTATCTTTTTGATTTCATTGAAGAGAGAGAGATATTTTTTTTTATTACATGGTGTGATCATTTTTTCTCCAAAAACTTTTTTCATCTCCGTTATTACAATTTTTAATATCGACGCATGTTTTTTTTTTTATTCTTTGTTTATATTATTTTATTTATACCTGTAATAATTTCAACATAACACTGGCTCCATTGAGTTGGGATTTGTGTCTCAATTAAATAAAATAAATATACTGTAAATAAAATAAATGAAAATGTAAATTAACATTTTACAACAGAGATGAAGAACATTTAAGAGAAGGTAAAATAGAAGTCTAGGCATCTACAGGGCTTATGACCTGTCAATGGCTGGTTTAAGTGGCCACTTTACACACTGTGTAACATTCACCATTCTGCCTATATTTGAACATCTATTTTCCTTCGATTCTTTCATCTGTTGATGTTTGTTGAAACCTTTATTTATGCGGGTGAGATTCATCTAATTAAATTATTTCACCTACATACTAGGCAACGCCTGAAAATATTAGAATGGTGAATGTTACACAGTGTGTAAAGTGGCCACTTAAACCAGCCATTGACAGATCATAAGCCCTGTACATGCCTAGACTTCTATATTACCTTCTCTTAAATGTTCTTCATCTCTGTTGTAAAATGTTAATATAAACAGCTCCCCAGGGAGTTGAATCCAGTCCTTGTATACAAAAATTTGGACAAACTCAAAATATTGTTGAAAAATGTAAATATTTTTTTAATTATGCTTCTAGTTATAATAACAATTGTTTCCTTATAATGTACACATATTAATTCACATATATGTATACAGTAATAAATGTACTCATATTTGAAGAAAAGTAAGTAAAAATATAATGAATAATAAAAATAAAAACATAACACATAAGTACTGTGCAGATATTGAGTCGAGAAACTACCCACTGTCACAAGCTTGTTGGCACTTCTACCTGCGAGCTCCTGATAACCCAATATCTGTACAAATAACACAACAGGAAACACAAAAGAAACCTGACTAATATTGTGGTCAGCGGAGTTTATGTAGTACGTGTTTCTCCTGATAACTATATTTTATCAGTCAGAATCCTAAGTTTCGTCGCTAGAAAAGGTTTCGTTTGCTTAATGTGCATTTTTTGTGACAGCTGTTTTGTGTGCTCGTCGTTTTTGCCATAGGTGATCTGAATGTTTTGCTTCTTGCTCGGGAAAACTTGAACAGAGGCTCTTGAAATGTTAACAACGGCAATCAAACATGATATCATTTGGAAAACTCAAGTATTTGAGTCGTTTTCTTATTTTAAAAGAGGTTAAATGAAAATTGATGACCAACCCCGGTCAGGACTTCTTTTGACGGCCTGAACCGACAAAAATGTTCTCAGAATTTGCCAAATCATCCTGATAAACTGACAAAAGACCACCAATGAATTTGTGTAGCTATCTGAAGTGACTTGAAATACAGGGAAAATAATGAAGTCAAGATTTTGGAATGACAAGGATAACTGCCAATATTTCTCTCACACAGTTTTCTTTGTGCGCTAATTTTTGTCCACAAAAAGTATGACCACTGTGCTGCATTTAGTTTCCCGTAACTCTGATTAAATTTTTCAATTCTTTTGAATTAAAAAAAATAAACAAAAATATAACGTTTTACCAACGTTACTAAAGTTAAGAGAAAAACGGCGGAAGTGTTGTCAAGAAATAAATATCTTATAGAAGCTAAAGAGCTGAAACTCAAGACAAAAGCTCCAACGGAGAGTACTTTAAAGGCTATTGAAGGTTGTTTTAAAAAGAGCAACTTACTCCGGTTTCTTTTGCGTACTTCCTCGGATATACAACAATATTACTCTCTCTCCGATGGCACTTAAGCCCATATCGAGCTTTGGCCTCCTGTAACTTTACTCTTATCTCTGTCTGTCCTCAGCCGCCGTCTTCCAATTTGAAACCTGGAGAAACTGCGCTGCATCCTTTCTCACTTTATCCTTTTATCTCATTTCAAGTCATCCCACTCATCTCCTTTCGACTGGATGTCTGCTCATTAATATTTTAGGGACGTGAGTATCAGGCATTCCCTGTACATGTCCGGCCCATATTGATCTAAACAACTTCACTTACGCCGAGATGCTCGGAGCCTGGTAAAAAAACCAACATTTTATTTATTTATTTATTATATATACGGCCTAAGCCAATTACAACAGTTACACGAAGAAACAAAAATGCAAGAAACTGAACCAAAAGAACATTAAACTATTTAGCAAAGACAAACAAGGGCAAAACAATAATTGTACACAAATATATTCATAAAAACGAAAGACATACGACTTTGAGCTAAACCATGCCAATCCAACTTCATCCCACACTGTATAGTCGCTAAGAGATCTACAGAAAGCCGGAAGATCTATCCCAAAGAATTCCAAGTCGTGTGATGAATTGACTAATCTACACATTCTGGACATTGGGGCATAAAAACCAAAGTTGCTCTTAGAATATTTTATAAATAGCAGGATTTTGACTTCTGGTGACACGGTTGAGAACATGAAAAGAAATTGATTGCAACAGAGATGGGATATCACTAAAAGCATTAAATATTTTGAAAATGCATATAAGGTCCATAGCAGTTCTGCGTTTCTCCATTGAAGACAAATTAAGAGATCGCTCTATTTCAAAATAGGAATAATTACCCCTTTGTAATCCGAGCAACCATGCCACTTTTCTTAGAAAACGGTGTTGGACAGACTCGATATGGTCAATATAAGTCCTGTAGAATGGAGACCAAATAGGAGAAGTGTATTCTAGATGGGGTCGAACTAGTGAGCAATAAAGAGTTTTGATGGTATTAATATCTTTGAAGTCCGCCGTCACTTTATTGATAAAACCGAGAATATTATGAAACCTAATTCAACAATAATACAGATAATATAAATACAAAAAAATGACAAATACCATTTAAACGCTTTTTTATGAGACTTCTTCCATGGTGGATATATGCGCTGATGATTAGACCACGAGTCAGGAAAAGTCTACAATACTAAAAAGTATTTATTGAACAGATGACTAATGAAATATTTAACCTAAATAATCTTTGAAATATTAGTTATTTATTGCTTTTATATATTTATGACTGGCGAGAGTATAAACGCTATTTTCTTTAACATTCAGAGGTGGTATTAATTAAAAATTGGCGTTTAATTTACATACGCATAAACAGTATATGAGTAGTGGCCATCAACCTGTCTACATTATTAAATGGTATGAAATAAAAACGTACATATGTAATTACCATAAAACTTACTACACGAAATCGTGACTAATTTGATACCACACCGTGAGGAGAGTAATAGCATGTTATTTCTTAAAAATTATAATATTTTTTTCAAATATAAATTTAAATATAAACTGCATACCTCTTTTGATAGATAATGTAATGAAAATCGAAATTAAAACATATCCATTGACTTCTTATATCTATCAAAATTGTGTGGTTTCAATTACAATTATTGATTATTTAGTATTGATCAATGATAGATATTCGTTCCGAATTGATTTCATTAAGCGAAATTGAAAGAAAGTTAAATAATACGTAGTTAGCGATGATAATCATTGATGATTTCAAAAGTAATTCGTTTGTTTTCAGTTGATTGTTCCTTGTATAATTGACAATAGTATATGAATAAAATAATGTTGTAAATTAACATATTACAACAGAGATGAATTACATTTTAGAGAAGGTAATATAGAAGTCTAAGCTTCTATAGGGCTTATGACCTGTCATTGGCTGGTTTAAGTGGCAACTTTACACGCTGTTTAACATTCACCATTCTGCCCATATTTGAACATCTATGTTCCTTCAATTCTTTCACCTGTTGATGTTTGTGAAGTTAAAGAGCTGAAACCTTTATTTATGCGGGTGAAATTCATCAAATTGAATTATTTCACCCACATACTAGGCAACGCTTGAATTTTTTCAATTTCTGTACTTCTTCATAGACCAGATGGATTTATCAAAAATATTTTGATTTTGTCCAAATTTTTGTAGACAAGGACTGGAAGCCTAGAGATGCCTAGACTTCTATATTACCTTCTTTTAAATGTCCTTCGTCTTTGTTATAATATGTTAATATTTACAGCTCCCCAGAGAATTGAATACAGTACTTGTTTATAAAAATTTGGACAAACTCAAAATATTGTTGAATGTTATAAATATTTTTTTGGTTTGTCATAGTCTTTATCCAGAAACTTTGTAAACATATATAATTTAAATATTTTTATGGGTTAGATGGTGACTCCTGAAAAGTTGAGTTCCAGCTGTCCTGCCATCTCTTTAGTGGTGTTCCGGGCAAATGGCGCGGCGACCCAAAAATGTCCTCAAAAGACGTCATTTCGGGACTTGAGAAAATATTCAAAAGAGTGTAACAGACATGCTAAAGACCATACCGGTTGAAGACTTCCAGCGCTGCTACCAACAGCGGGAACCACGTCTCCATCGGTGTGTAGTTGCCCAAGGGAACTACTTTAAAAGGGATAACATTGATGTTTGAGAAAAATAAAAACTTTTGTTAATAAAAAATCTGTTTCATTACTTTTCTGCCACACCTCGTATTTATTGCGTTTAGCCGGTGGAGCGGTTGGTAAGCCAAATGTAAAAAAAAGTAATCGCCATAGTAATTGTAATTTTATTTTCAGTTTTTGTATCAGATATTCCTTACTTTTTTGTAAATGTAATTAATATAATATATTATTTTTAATAGTAAACGCCGATTTTTTACCAATGAACTGTATTTATTTACGAGGAAAACAAAAACAAACCAACACGAGCGTTGACCTAGAGATTATACACGCGTTGACTTATGACTGCGATAAGCGGCATGTAAAGCGTGTTCATTATTGTTCATTGTGATCGCTCAAATACTTACCATGTTTTTAAGCACGTCGATAATTATTTGTGATTGACCTGTGATTGACTCGTGACCTGTTCCACTGGCTGTTAAGTTGAAGTTGAAATTCTGTTTGTTATATTATGTCAAACATTTATTTAGTTTTTTAAGTTATATTTAACTAATTACAATTTAATCTTACATTCCACTTCGTAATATGAATTAATAAGTACAAGACATTTTCATTATCGATAATAAAATTGTAGTGGTTGATGAATACATTTATCTAGGACATAGAGTCAAACTTGGTAAAGATAACCAGATAGCGGAGTTACCAAGAAGAATGGGGCTAAGTTGGGCTGTTTTCGGTAAACTTAAATATACTTTTGAAAATTAACAAGTCCCTATATGCTTGAAAAGACAAGTATATGAATCGTGCATATTGTCGGTGACAACATTCGGACTAGAAACCATGTCTATAATACAAAAAAGTAGCCAGAAATTAAAATGCACGCAACGATCCATGCAAAGACGGATGCTCGGTGTATATTTAAGATATAGAATAAGAAATGAAGAAATAAGGCGCCGAACCGGAGTCGTGAATATCATGGATCGTGCAGCAAAAATGAAATGTCAGTGGGCAGGACACTTGGCGAGGCAAAATGATGGCAGGTGGACACCCAGAATAATAAAGTGGTGACCGTGGGCAAACAAAAGAAGTGTTGGAAGGCCAAGGAAGAGGCCTTTATCCAGCAGTGGAGAGAATAAGGCTGCAGAAGAAGAAGAAGAAGAATATGAATAATCTAGGGAGTTTCGATAACCTAGAAATAAAACGAGATTTGCGTACAATATGGTGGATACCAAAGACTTATATTAAGTACTCTCACCTTTAGTTTATGCTTGTAATAATTCTATAGAATTATGCCCTAACAACCCTGTACCACATTCCATATAATTATTATTTCTCCCATACCTGACGGAGCCGGTGCACTGTCAACCTAGTAATGACTAAGAAATTATCTAGTCGAGAAAGCAACTTCAGGGCTCCGATTACAATGGTAAATTAACAGAGTTTTCTTCAAATATTCATAAAGTAAAATCGATTTTTTGTTTGAAAATGGGCTCATTTTTAAAAGTTGGATTTTGTGGATCAGATTGGATATAATGTAATATGTGAATTTTAAGATTACAAAAATACAACTTGCAACAAAAAAATACGACTGTGTTTGTAGAAGAATGTGAGAAATGTGGATGTTCAAACATGGGCAAAATGGTAAATCGGTAGTCAGATGGCAGAAGGGACCATCTTTATTTTTTTCTGTATTTTAGTTTTCAAAAGTTTTATTAAATATTTTGGTAAATACACATAGGAAAAAAATAAAGAAATTAGCATTATTTAGAATGATAATTTGTTTTTTCAAAAAAACACTAATTTATTTTAGTTTGTGGATCGAAGTCTTGAAATTGTGTCTTATTTCAGCTCTCCTGAACATTTTTGAAAATTACAGATGGTCCCTTCGGCCATCTGACTACCGAAATGTTATACAGTGTGTAATATAGCCACTTAAACCAGTCAAAGACAGGTCGTAAGCCTTGTTAATCCCAAGACTTTCATAATCCCTTTAGTAAAATGTTCTCTATCCCTGTTGTAATTTGTTAATCATAATGACTCCCTAAGTATTTTGTCTGCAAACATTTGGACAAGTGATTTTTAATCAAGAAAGTGTTTTTTCTACTTTACAATTTCTACTAGCGCCGAGTTCCAGTACCAAAAAGACGATACAATCAGTAAATTGTAATAAAAAAAACACGCATCATTTGTGTAAGTGTTGAAACTCATTAAACAATATTTAAGTTACAAAATATTTTTAAATGTAAAAAAATCATAGCTATCGGCTCTTAAATATATTAACCTACAAGTTTAAAATTAATACATGTATTATAATTAATTAAAAAATATAATGACGCTTACTCCTTCGCCTCGAGGGGCACGCGCAAGTGTGTCTTAGCTGGGAATTGAACCCACGACCCAATTCTTCTCAGCTAGAATTCTTCCTCTACGCAATGTGACCGTCGGCGTCGCGTGCGACCCACTGCAGGTAGAGATGAGTGATTAGAGTGTATGGGATGACAATTGACCTCAGCTATACCGAGAGCGGGTTCACCAGGCAGGCATGTGTATTGTTCGTAATTAGTGCGTGAGGTTATAATGGCAAGAGGAAGCGAGTAACAAGGTAATTATGGGAAACGATAAAACAGCGTAAAGACATTTTTTTAAAAAGGAATAACCCGCTAGGCCTCTATTCAGCAACTTGTCAGCAGGTGGAAAAAAGGGAACACGGAAAAAGGTTTTGAAAAATACATCAAAAAATTTACGCGCTTTAAAATAAACGTTGAAAATTTCAACTACCTAGTTTCCGAATTTTTTTTTTTTTTTTAATTTTTGTACATAATGTTAATTGTACATTGGCGGGCTTATTGCCAAATGGCAATTCCTTCTAACTAACCAATAAAATAATAGTTTTATTTTTATAATTCAAGTTACAGAACATATTCAATTGAAAATAAATATTAAAAAGCCAAAGATATATAAAAATAGAAATTTACGTATTTGTTTATAAATTACCATAAATCAAAACTATTACTCAATGGAAAAAGGAAAAAAGACGAAAAAGGAAAGGAGGAAAGATTAACGAAGAAAAAAAATATGTTTCTTCAGACGTGGGTAATTTAAACAGAGATAATGTAGTAACATCTTTGATGGTGGATGGGAGATGATTCCACAGTCGAGACGGAAAGCGGTTATAAAAAATACGTCAAAATATTTACGCGTTTCAAAATAAACGTTAAAAGTTTCAACTCCTTAGCTTTCGAATTATTTATTTATTTAATTTTTTGTACATTGGCAGGCTTGTTGCCAAATGGCAATTTCTTCCAACCAACCAATAAAATAATAGTTATATTTTTATAATTCGAGTTACAGACCATATTCAATAGAAAATAAAGATTAATAAGCTAAAGATATATAAAAATAAACGTATTTGTTAATAAATTACCTAAAATCAGAACCATTACTCAAAGGAAAAAGGAAAAAATAGGAAAAAAGAACGGAAGAGAGATTAAGGAAGAGAAAGAAGATGTTTCTTCAGACGTGATTTAAACAGAGATAATGTAGTAACATCTTTGATGGTGCATGGGAGATGATTCCACAGTCGAGCCGCATGGACACTATATGAGTTAGAAAAGAAAGAAAAATTGTGGATGGGTACTAAGAGAGTGCCTTGAATATTAGAACGAAGAGGTAAACCATGTACTGATAAGCGTTGAAATTTTTTACGCAGGTATAAAAGAGCGTTAGGACTATGAAGTACATTAACAGAAGTGAGAGGGAGATTTATTATCCTTTAAGTATATTAATATAATTATCGTATTCAATAAAGCCCATGTTATACACAATAAATAGTGATACGTGTTCAATGGAACTATTTTTCGTATAAGAATTCTTCCAGTATTTAGTAACGTTTACACGAAGACAATACTGTCTTTTTTACGGACAATTTTTCGTTATACAAAAAAGGATATTTGTTCATTTTGTTTTTAATTTATTTATGAGCCTTTATGGATAAATGATGTAATACCTCAAATTGTCATTTTAGTTATTAATAAAAAATACTTGGTACCCTTCCTTTTGTTTGTTTGACCAATTAACGCTTCAACCCTCTAATGGGCCTCTAATACCCATGAAAGTGTACCAAGTGTCTTTAATTAAAAACTTAAATCTAAATATAAGTTATAACATCATAATAATGGAATTTCATCAAAAATTGTCAATAAATAATTTAAACTCTAAGGATTACATTCATTTAACAAAATCTTTTTTCTTTTTTAGATTTAAATTAAATTGTTATTGATAAGATTTTAAACATATTTTAAAAACGTCGTCCGAGTTTTTTCGACGCTTCAGTTCGTTTTTACCCAACAGACCAAAACACATATCTGCAGAAACAGGGATTCAAATTATATTTTTACGAGCATCAATATTAACCACAACCTAAGACAAGATTCGTTTAAGAAACCCTTAAAACAAGTAAAAAAACAAAAAAAATCTTAAAAATACTGTAAAATGAAAATTGCAATCTCGAACTGTGGTGGGGGAGGGGGGGTTATCATTGTCTTGCGGAGACAGCCTGCTCTGTATCGTAACAATATCCTGTCCTTCAAATACAGGAATCTTCCTCTTTTTTTTCCATCTCATCAACGTTTAAATTTTTTTGGGCTATCCTCGATCACTGGACTATGCAATTTTTATCAGATCATGGTATTTAAAAATTATATATTGTTTATTTCACTTCGCACTGATGCGGATATCCCAATTGATCTTCTGAACACATCCTGTGGTCTTGTCCCTTTCCCTTTCTCTTTGATTACCGAACGGAGCTTCTCGGTACTATCCATGGCCCTGTTATAGGTTATGTCGAATTTACAGATTTAGTGGCTTCCAAAATGAATAGCAAGATTTTTAAATAGTTTTTTTTATCATTTAAGCAAATTGATCGTGTCCAGTCAATTTAATCCCAGTAAGTGATTAATTAATTTCCCTTTTTTTCAAGATCGTGTACGTGTTTCTCCTGAACATTTGTTATTTAGTTCGTCCTTTAACAATTCAAATACATTTTGATATAAAATAATTAAAAAAAATTCATGAACTTGCTCGTAAGAAACACCGTCGTGTATTCATTTTCGCAGCATTCACGTATAAACTGCGGCTGACTTTCAGTATTATTCCTATGCAGTTATGTCTTGCGCGGTTGAGGCTATACACAAGGCTGAGATAAGACAATACTGTCCTCTTTACAATATTGTCCACGTATAAATGATACTAAAACATCTTTTCTGCACCCAAAACATTACATTTTAACTTTTTTAATTAAAGTGTACGTAAATATTTTAATGCAGGTATTTCAAATATTATTTGTATATTTTTTCTGATCTCTTTAATTTGACAATAAGGTCATTATTTTTAAAAATAGGCTTTTCATTCCGCTCTTTTATTTAACCTATTAAAATAAAACACCTCAGCTATTCTTGCGATCATTTCGCAAGCTCATTCACACATAATTTTAATCATATGCAATGACTTAGCAATTGTATGCATACCAAACTTATAACATTCGCTAAGTATTACACATTTCTGTGTTAGCAGACTAATGCACAAAATTACCCGTTGATTATTATTAACTAATTTACTTTGTACCGTATGCAATAGTTTTTGATTCCGAATACAGCAAGTGGCGTTTTTTTTTCTTTTTTATTTAGTTGCTAAAGATTGTTCCTATTTAAACATTTATAACACGAAATTTTATGCCTTCAAACGAACGTTTTGCAATACATTCAAACGAGATGTTTATGTTTGTGAATCCCTATTATAAAAATGAGGAAGTTCAGAGATTAATTTATAGAAAGTAATGTAGATGTCTAGGTATTTACAGAGTTTATGACCTGGTTATTGGCTGGTTTAAGTGGCCACTTTAATTAAAACATTTTTTTGTTATTATCATATTATATAACATACATAAAATTATAAATTTTACAAACGGTTGTAACTAGGGTTATTTACCACGTTTTAAGACAGCCAAAAAAATATAAAAAACAGTAATCAATATAGAGGAACAGTTATTGAGATAAAGGACAAAGTAAAAAACAAAGTAAAAAATACAGTAAAAAAAAAGTAAAAAATGTAATAAAGACATAATAAATATGTAGTTAAAAAAAATAAGTAAAACATAGTAAAAACAAAGCAATAAATGTAATGAAAACATAGTAAAAAACATAAATAAATAGTAATCAGTATACAGAAATATCTATAAAAATAGAGGACAAAGTGAAAAACAAAATAAAAAATAGAGTAAAAACATGCCAAAAGTTAAACTAAAGACATAGTTAAAATGTAGTTAAAAAAATGAAGCAAAACCATAGTAAAAACAAAGTAAAAAATGTGCTGAGAACATAGTAAAAAACATAAAGATATATAAATATGAATAAAAACATATTTTAAAACTCAGTAGAATGCGAAATAAAAACAGAATATGTATTACTATGTAGTAAGAAACATATTTGAAGTCAAAATGAATGTATGTGTAAAAGAAAAAGCATATTTTAAAAAAACATAGCAAAATACCGTGTAGAAAGAGAAAAAAAAATTGCTTGGAACGTAAGTTTTCTGTAGACGGTTTTTGTTATTCGTGTCAAATCGCGTGAAAATATTGGTTTTAAAAAATTACAACTTACAACTAAAATTTAAAGTATTGAAAGTATATCACATTGCTTTATAAATTTTATTAGCGGCCTTTGAATCAAATTATTGAAAATAGGGATATATAAACGGTAAAATATCGTTTTTTTTTAAACACGATATCTTATCGTGGAAAACTTAAATATTTATGAAGCCGGTTTTCAGCGTGTTTTGGTGAGTTTTGTTTTCAGGTAGTGGTCTCAATACTGTCACGAGAACATCGTGTTTTGAAAAAACACTTAATTTTAGTAAGCACACGAATTATTTTGTTAATTTTTTTAAAAGGTGAGAGTAAGATTGTTTCGACGCTTTTTGTTTCCTACTGACCTAGGTTATTTTCATTAATTAGTTTGTATAGTTTGATTTAGATCTAGCGTACTAGTTAGGGATATTTGGAATGGGTCAGCATGCCTCACGTGTGAAAAAACCAAGACAATACTGATTTAATTAGCTTCCGTGCGGTTTATCAACTAAAGTTTACAACAAGAGCTTATTTATAAATTTGATTTGTGCAAAAAAAATGTGTTATTTTTCCAAAACGAATAAATAATAAAGACTTTTGTCTAAAAAAAGCAAGGAAATCAAACGATTTTAAAGTTTTAAAACGACATTCTTCGAATATCACGCTACTAAAAAAATAAAGTAATTTTTACATTTTTTTATTTAAAAAAATAACATTTAAAATGCGCGTCTTAAAACATGCTTTTTTGTCTTATACTTAGTTTCAGTAATAAAGTCTTATTTTACCTTATTTAACTTCATTTCATTTTATTTTATTTTATCTCAAATTCTCGATATTTTATATATTTTTGTATTTTCGACACTTGACACTTGTGCAATATTTACACACATGTCCACCCTCATTCCAATATAACACCCACTCACCCACCCTCTCACTCACTTACACTCACACAAACACACTAGTATGTATTGTACGTGTATTTAATGTATTTCTGTGGATTTTTGTCATTAGTTTTATTCTCTGTTTATTTTATTTGTTATATTTTTGTTACATGTATTACTGTTGATATCCCCAATAAATGAAAAAAAAATACAGTTTATTTGTGTGGTATTTCTGATAAAAATATAGGTATATGATTTATGCATCTAAAATATTTTTACTTTTTGACCAGTAAGTAACATCTCTTAAAATTGAGACTCAACATAAGTTTGTACTTATAAAGACGATTATTTCAGTAAAATTTGTTTCGATGATTTAAAGATAATGCATTTGATGGAAAAGTTATTAAAGATTTATTTTTTTTGTTTTTGTGTTAATGTAATAGTTTTTTTGTGTATGTAACTTATGTGTACCTATTGTAAAGTGCTAACGAAAAATATGTAATAAATTAAATACATAAATTTTGGGTTAAAAAAAGAAACAAGTATTTTTAATGACACAAATTCTATTGTATTTTTCTTAAATTCTAGGTAAAATTGTGCCTTTAATAATTGATAAAAATAAATATTTGCCGTCTTATAATTTACACAAATATTTAGATTTAGAAGCCATTTTCAACGAGTTGTAAATAATTCACTATTGCAAAAGGGGAATCAAGCTGGGAAAAAATGGGGTTCGAACCTTTGAAGTCTTATCCTCGAGTCCAGAACACTAGCCACGAGGCCACAATCCGTCTTTAAAATAGTTGCGTTCAAACCCTTTTTCATGAATGACGTTTTTATTTTATGAAAATTTTGGGTGTAAATATTTAATTTCACAGTATGATTTATGCAAAGTTTTAATATTCACTCGGCATCATTAAATTTATATTTAAAATCACACAAGTTTTAAAAATCATCATTATCATCATAACACCTTATCTCAGTGGTGTATAGGGCACTGCATTGTGCAAACAACTAAACTATCTATCTCCTAGGCTATCTCCATTCGACTTTCATTTTTAGTTAAGCTACAGTTTAAAAAAATATCGTCCAGAGTTCTGGTTCTAATTCACACATATCACTGTATTTTACATCCGCCCGGACACAAAAATAACTGAATTTGTTTTATAAATCTCTGTTGATATGGAATATAAACGAATATTTTAAAAAAGCGCAATTTGTTCATCTTAAGTACCGTTTTCGTTTGTTGTGGCGTTCGTGTATGTACCTAAATATGATATTTATGGTCGAGAGGTTAAATATAATCAAAGAATTAGAGACAAAAAGAATCAAATGAATTTACTTATTGAATGAATCAATTGAATGGATCATTGATGTCTGACTTTCCATAGATAATAATGATGGGAGTTTCGGTAAGTGTGAACTCCTTTAGATTTTCCAAGATCTGCTGGGGATACTCTATCTTTAAGAATTTTTGTGATCCTGAGAGAAGGGGGCAGATATTTCTATGAAATTACTAACTTTCACATGTTATACAATTACTGAATAAATTCATTTAATACAATAATTAATTTGTGGGGACTTCAAGTTCAAGAGAGTGCAGAAATGAACACATTTCCTGTGCGTATTTAATTGATTACAACAAACAACAATTATTCATTATCATTCCATGTACGCTCCCTTGTTGGAGCATAGAGTGAATTAATTTGAAAAAATGTGTGATTAAGAAATTTTTGTTTGAAAAAAAATTGTAATTATTAAGAGTTTATATTAGTTCTTAAAATGTTATGAACTAACTTAATAATGCAAAAAAAAAAAAAAAAAATAGTATCCATAAAGAACCTTCATGCATCTCTTTTGGCTGCTTACTTCCTTGCACCTTCCCAAGTCAGGTTTTTGTCCCGAAGTTCTGACATAAACTGCCAAGAAACAGACGGCAATAGACGTCCAGGACGTCGAGAACCTAATGCCTTGTAAAGTAGGCAAGCGAGATTAAGGCTCTCAGGAGGCATCCGCAGTATATGGAATAGCCCACCGTATCGCCTCCGCTTGACGACAGTTGTCACAATAGTTGGCTGCGTCCGTTAGAAGTATGTAGTATAAGATTATGACTTTATTCCTCACAAAGTCAAACCATTGCACACCGAAGATTCTTCTGAGACACCTATTCTCAAAACTCGGGGTTTTGATGTTTTGGGCCCTAGCAAGGTGCCACGATTCGCATCCGTAGAGGAGAATAGGTGTTACGCCGGCGTTATTTAGATGGCATTAAATTTTTATGAGTAAATGTTCGATCTTCAGACAGCCTAAAGATTACTGATGACAAATTATTGCTGTTACGAGCAAATGTAAAATCGCTGAAAAACGTGGAATTAGTACACGACCTTACAATCTTGTATCTTGGAAGTAAAATGAACACTGGATAATATATAAAGCTACATTACGTGATGAGTTAAACAGCCCTTAAAATAATGAAGACAATAATTTGCCGAGTAAATAAAAAAAATAAGAGATAAAAATCCTCAGTTACAACATGTAATTCAAAAAGACTCAGTGAGTTTCATCATATGGTCCAGTTCAGTGCTAAGTTACCAACATTAAACATTTACAAAGATCTTTCACTTGTACACTATTAGTTCATCATGTAATAATGCACTTAAACCTCCAACATTGTTCTATTCTGTCAATAACCAACTGGATACCAGCAACTTTACTTTTCTTACAAACCTCAAGCCTGCAAATTCATTCATTTAATTTAATAACTTATTCATTATTCGATACAAATACTTATTCATTCGAATAAACAGCTGTATTTGGACATTCATTCCAGTGAATTCAGTAATTGAATGCATTCGATTATTTTATTTTTCTCCATGAAGAATATCAAAACACTGACGTCATCGCAACAAAAATGCGGTATCGTAAATAAAAAAATGCAACCTATTTTACGAACACAATTTAAACAGGCGTAATTTACACACAGTTGATTTATTCATTTATTTTTTGCTTACAGTTGATTTATTTATTTTGTTGGAAAAGAAGATTTTTTCAATGTACATGTGAACATTTATACATTTGATTATAGAGATTCACACAAAATATTACCACGGCAACTCTTATGTTTGATTTCACTTCCTAGGAAACAACCAATATGGAAATCTTTTGCAACAGAAAGGAAAACCATTTTTAAGAAGGTAATATAGAAGTTTAGGCATTTACACAGCTTATGATATGTCATTGAAATAAAACGCATGATTCTCGCAATACAAATTAAGAATAAATTTAAAATACAGCGGTGTTTATTTTTCAAATCAAGACCATACATTTTAACTGGATTTTTTTAAAGATTGGTTTACTAAAACAGGCAATAAAAGAAAGATAAACTTAATTACACTTAAGAAATATTAAGTGTGGAATATCAAATAGAAATTTGAAATAAGCGTCCCCTACTACCGTCATCAACACCCGCCAAAAAACAGCGTCTCTGTCTCAAGTCATAACAAGGATGTTATGACTTCTATCTTCGTGCTCTCTCTTGTATCTGTTTGATGTGATGATGAATAAGTGGACATTTATTATTTGCAAGGATAAACATTTTTTGGATTAACATTAAGTTAATTAATTAATTGAAAATGTCCATTTGAAGATTACAAAAAATACGAATTCATATTTTGAAAAAATAAGAGATATTTCAAGTTTTGTGTTCTATGTCGACTAGCGTGACATCACAGCCACACAAGATTTGAGAACATAACAAACAACCCTTATGTGAACTTTAAAAAGATGGAGATGAATTATACATAGTTGATTAAATAATAAAATTGGATAAATAATTGAAAACGGAAAAAATAAGGAATGCAATGCGTCTGAAATTAACAATTCATAGTAAAGTAATTTGAATTATTTGTGAATTTATTGATTAAAAGAAGGTTAAGACTAGTTGTTTAATTTTATTTGTACAACTAAAAAAAAAATAATTATATTACAATGGCTGGTTTAAATGGCCACTTTATTTAAAGCGTAACATTTCCTCTTTCATCCGTTGACTTTTGTGAAGTAAAAGATCTGAAATCTTTATTTGTGTAAGTGTGTCTACAAACAATAGAACATACTCAAAATATTGTTTTTTCAACTAACTTGTATTAAAGGAAGTTAAAAATGTAGTTTTTTTAACCGTTACTGGTAAAACAATTCAGCCTGATGAATCTCACATCAACAATAATAATGATTATTATTTTTATTTTTTTAAAAATATTTATTTGAACTCCTGTATTTAGTAGCCTTACGTGTCATGTACAAGGCTTAGGTACTCGGAAAAAATCGTTTTTGTTTGTCTTGGAAATGGGATGTTCGATCACTGATTTTGGTACCTTTATGAGTCCAATCACCATTGTTGCCAAGTTCAAGAACAATGACGCGTGATAACTACTTTTAACTACAGTGTGGATATCTGTTAGGGATATTACATCTTTCCTGCATTCTGCTTCAAGATTAAAGCGTTGTTAACTGAAAAATGGGCACTGAAATGACAGATGTTCGATATTCTGTGAAGAAATATCATCGCATGGACAATAGTCACCATTCCTTAATTTAAACCTATATAGATAACTTCTCTTAGCTCCGTGTCCGGTAAAAATTTGGGTCGTTTCGAAAGTAAGTAACCATAATTATTCAAATGATTCAGATGAAATGAACAGCGCTGTTTTTGAGACAATTTTTTCTCGGACTTCCTCGGCATTATTTATTTTTTTAGAGTTGAAAAAAATCACATTACCAGTTAGAAAAAAAAACCGTTCAAAATTGTACAATGATCTGATGCCACCAAAAGCCTTTAAATTAAAAAATATGTAGGTACGTTTTAAATGTTAATAATATTTTTCTATTCAATATATTATAATGACATTTCAATACGTTAAGGTGTTATACCATAAATAAAGAGAGAACATTGTCTGATATTTCTTTATACAAACGTTTTTTCGTATTTTCTCCCTGGATTACGGCACAAGAGCAGTGAGTCATTTTTGCACAATTGACATTTACCAATATCAATTAATATATATTTATAAATGTAAAATTTAATAATGTATAAAGTATAAATGATGTGTATAAACTTAATATATATGTATATGTATGTATAGAATATATTATAAATATGTATGTGCGAATATATATGTATATATGTGTGTGTGAATGTATGGTTATGAATGCATTACAAGTGCCCCGACTCAACACGGATTTTCTAGCGAGTCGGAGCAAGTTCACAGACATAGGTCGTTCATGATTGTATCGCTATAAACTGTGTATCTGTCCTTAACAAATGTATGTATAATGTATTTAATAAAAAAATAAAAAATAAACCATTGGCCTGTTAGTTTTTTTTTTTAAATGGTTTATTATGGGAACTAGAACTATCCGAAAACAATTAAAAGCGCCCAGTTTTATCTGCCATCGAGACGTACGGCATACAAATATTATAAATATTTTTGAAAAATTTAAAAGGTACCAGCATAAAAAAAATCACCTCAATACTCTTTTTTTAAAAAAACGAAACATTCAGTTCGGTTTTGGGTTCGGAAAACGGGAGTATAAAACGTTTATTTTATTGATGTAATAACTTTTATTTACATATAAATTATTAATTTAAAAAATACTTGGTACACTTCCACTTATTTATTTTTACCAATTAGCGCTTTCACCCTCTAATGGGCATCTTCAGAATGGTGAATATTATACAGTGTAAGGATAATTTATATAAAACTAAATATTATCTTAAGTGTAGGTACATTTAATAATAAGTTGAAAAATATTATTTTATTGATTTTATTTAGGCATGATCAGTCCGAAAGGAGATCGTAAAATTGGGAAGGCATTTGCGAGAGCGAGAGACAAAAATCATGCTAAAAACTTATTCATCGAAATTCTTATCCACCGCTTTTTTTCTTAATAAAGTTTAAATTAAAATATACTGACTTATGAACCGGGTTGTGGCTCTACGAATGTGTTGCAGATTCACGAATCAGAGGTTATTGTTCAAAACCTTTTATCCCACAATTTCATTGCTGTTTTTTGGCATTAAATTTGGTGTTTGAACATCAGTAGCTCTATCACAAAAAACAATCGACGTGCTTAAATACATGCCAAGCATTTAAGCGATCACATTGAACAATAATGAACATGCTCAAGTTATCGCGGCCATAAGTCAACGCTCGTGTCGGTTTGTTTTTTGTTTTCCTCGTAAATAAATTGCAAAGTTCATTGGCGAAAAATCGGCGTTTACCATAAAAAATAATACAATATATTTCATTTGCAAAATAGTAAGGAATATCTAGTACAAAAAAGTGAAAATTAAATTACAATTTCCATGGCGAGTGATTTTCTTAACATTTGGCTTGTCAACCGCTGGCTAAATGCAATAAATAGCATGATAAATAATAAATAAATAAATAAAAATAGCAGTTTTGGAATATTTTCCATATTTACAACGGTTAAATTCAAATATGTGATTGCGCGGAAGGATTATACGTCGCGAAACGTGAATATTTTGACATTTAATATTATGTGTTCCCGGATATTCCACTGTAAACGCAAATACCATAAATAACCATGCTAAATGATTGTTTTCACGTCGTTTATTAGCACGTCGATCGTTATTTGTGATTGAGCTATAGGTCTCTGATCCGTAGGTCCGCGACCAGCACCAGTACTACAATAATTCAATATTGAGAATGAAAATACGTTTTGAGTTGGTCATGTGTAAATTGTGACTTGCGGTTTATACCTGTTTAGGGATCAAGTTTGTCCATTAATTATTTGTGTAAATAATTTTTACAAAGCCCAGTATACGTAAACGTGTATTTACATATTACTAACTTGAACAAAACACGATGATTGACGCCCCACTACAAACTTTAACCTTTGTTACTTTCTAAAGAGTATCAACACAGGCTTAAAGCGAGTATACCGTACTTGCATGTCGTACTGACCCTGAGAAAATATGCAGATACAAACGGACAGTATTTTACAACGCCTACTGATAATTTCTCTATAACAGAACCGAGTTTGATTGTTTGGATTAATCTCCCATATATCTGCGTCGTAAATAACAAAAGATAATAAATAAAATGCCGAATTATTTCTTCACAAAAATGTGAGTTTGGAATTTGTGTTTTCAAAAGTCGTACCGGTTTTGGGTGTGACATAATTCGTGCTCTAGGAAAACTTCATACGAACATTTTGCTGAGATCTTTTCTTATCGTTCGACCAGAAGTGTGTAAATGCTTCTTTTAGGTACAGTTGTCTCATATCTAGCACCTTCGTGTATTAGAACAAATGTTATGACGTGTATGTTGGAGTACACCGGAATAATATTCTCATATAATAATGTTTAAAAAGGCGAAAAAAAGTTAGATAGTGGAGCTAGGTAGAAGAAAAATGGATTGTCTCATTCGCCTAAACCAATATTGAATCAACTGCTCCACAAGTGTATAGCTTATGTTAGGTTTTTTTTATTTTCATTGTGCGTTTTGTAATGTAAAAACATTTCAAAAAAGTATATTGTTAAGTGTCCTTGGCACGGGTAACGCCAGTATGGTCACATTATTTTTTATTATTAGTTATAGCATATAAGAGAAAATATGAATAAAAAAATAAATGAAATACTTAAATAAAATGAATAAATATACATTATATAATAAATATATTAATAAATAAATAAATAAATAAAATGAATAAAACGAATAAAACGAATAAAACGTATAAAACGAATGAAACGAATGAAACGAATGAAACGAATGAAACGAATGAAACGAATGAAACGAATGAAACGAATGAAACGAATGAAACGAATGAAACGAATGAAACGAATGAAACGAATGAAACAAATGAAACGAATGAAACGAATGAAACGAATGAAATGAATGAAATGAATAAAATGAATGAAATGAATGAAATAAGTAAATTAAACAAAATAAACAAAAGAAACAGAATAAACAGAATAAACAAAATAAATCAAATAAATAAAATGAACAAAATAAACAAAATAAACATTATAAATGAAATAAATTAAATAAATGAGATAAATAAGATAAAAGAAATAAATGAAATAAATAAAATAAATGAAATAAATGAAATAAATGAAATAAATGAAATAAATGAAATAAATTAAATAAATAAAATTAATTAAATTAATTAAATAAATTAAACAAGAAAAATAAGTAAAATAAGTAAAAAAAATCAAATAAATCATATTAATCAAATAAATAAAATTAATTAAATACATAATAATTTCTGTGAAATTATAAGATGCTTTAAGGTGGATGCCACACAACCGTACACTTAAATAAAACATAGATGTTTTAGGAAAATATAAACTTTATTTGATAAACGCGACTGTACTAGTGAATCCAGAAATGTATAAGATTCAAGTAGGCAGTGAATCAGAAACAATGTAATTAGCTTAGCAAAACTGAGCCATGAGAAATGTTTATGAATGAAATTAAGATCCATTTTATAAGTTAACAATCATAGTTATAAATATACCCGTGATACCGTAACGGTTCTTGTATTATAATGTTCCGACATAAGGTGTCGTGTTGAAGACAATGATGGTTTTGTTTTTAACGCACAACTTTCTTAGAATGTACGGTACACAAAAAATAAAATAATTTAGAAAAATAAAAACGATACCGGAAACGGAAAAAAATATTTTGATACTCTTTCTAACAACTAAAAAAAAATCAACCAAACTAGTTTGGTTTTGGGGTGCGGAAAATGGGACAACGAAACCGCGATTTCGTCGACTTCAGTTAGGCATAATCGGTTCGGCAAGCATTTGTCTTTTTATCAGGCGGTTCGTGAGAGAGTGACAGAAAAAGATTGTTCAAATAAACTTTTAATATAAAAAATCAAACACTGATTAGAGTTGAACACTTCACATTCGTTTAAAAATACCTTAACAAGGCGAAACAATAGTCACGAAATTTTGTTTTTATATTGCGTAAAAATAAAATAAAGAGTTCATTCAAATCAGTGTTTGATTTTTTATATTATAAGTTTAAATATGGAGTTCTACAAAATAAACACCAAATCAATCAATCAATCAATCAATTGTTCAAATACTTAATCATAAACATTGTCCGGCATTGCAAAGCCTATTAATACAGATATTTCTAGTCAACCATGTCTGAAATCGAACCCTAAACATGAAATATTGTAGGCGAGTTGGCCAACTAATATATTACAAGGACATATCGTCACACGATTTCATTAATAAGATTTTTGCCTTGGATACTCGTCCAGGATTATGATTTTGTCTGACTTTTCTTCATACAAACGTATTCCTGTATGTTCTCCCTGGATCATGGCACTTGGGGAATATTTTTTTTCACACTAGATATTCATTAATGGCATGTCCCTATCAGGTTTTATGTAGATGAAATGTCTTTTATAGGAGATAGGATCATCCAAAAGCCATTAAATGTGCATTGTTTTATCTGCCGTCTTCAGAAGTACGGTGCACAAATATGACACTTTTTTTTAAACTTGTCTACATCAAAAACTTCTTTCTGATACAATTTTTTTTTTAATTGGTTCATTTTTGGGGTGCAAAAAAAAAACAAAACGACGAGACCTCGATTTTGTCGATTTTAAGCATAATCAATCCAACGTTTAGATGTCTTTTTCGTACAGTATTTGGGGAAGCATCTGCAAGAGGGTGACACAAACATTACATTTAAATACCTTTTCATCAAATCGCTTGTCCCGCATATCCTGTTAAGTGCTGATTAAAGATTTTTTTTATACTAACAACGGAAAAAGGGAGTTCAGTGGTTTTTGAAGGTTTTTTAATTTTTTAATAGACTATCGAACGAAGCCTAAATTTTGTTTTTTTATGTATATTATTATCATCGCTACGATTTCTTAAAGTTTTGTATTATTTAAATTATTCTCTAGTTCTATGCGGCAAACAGTTCTGATTTTTTCGTTTTTTTTATTGGTGTTGCTTATTTTTTGCCTTGCCTTATGAGCAAGGCTTTTATAAACTGCAAAAGGTATGTTTCTTCTCACTAATCTGACTATAGGGATAAAGGGATATTGAGATAATTGTCTGTGACCTTGATAAGGAACTTCTCCGCATTTGCTTTACGAAGAAAAAAACCACAGAAAACTCATTCAGTAGAATCCAGACTATTGACAAGCATCAACAAACTTTCCGTTCCACTTCGAGAGCGTTTGGCATTTTGTGTTTTTTTATTTATGTCAACAATAACCTTTACTTTTTTACCATGAATGATATAACTTTAATCGATAAGTCCTTATGACTAATTACTGTTACGATATCTTCTAGGTCCTCATCTAGATTTCTACGTCTATAGATATCTATAATGCAGCTAGCTGCATTCACTCTAAGCTAAAAATGGGACAATGCATCAACAAACGAGGGACATTTCGGGGTGTCTCGTCATCACATGGACAGCCATTGATTTCTGAGAGCTTAAAATGGTGAAGATAGCTCGATAGAACTAGTGACGTCGTGCAAAGTATAATTTTTTTATTCATTTTCGAGAAACTCGCCGTACAATTAAATGGTCTAACTTTTACTGCACGTAAGAAAACATTTCCTGGAGCACTGAATTTCTCTCATCAACTAATGAAAGTTAGACAAAATTCACGGAATAAATCATAAAAGCAAGACTACTTAAATTGGAGAAAAAATAGTGAAAATAAGATAAGATTAATAATTTGCAGAATGTAGGTTGGTTGGTACTTGCCACAAAATGTCTAATAATATAATCAATCGTGCACAACAACGGACAAACATAGATATTTTAAATTCCCATAACGACAGCATGTTAATGTACCATAGTACTCACGCCGTAAGCGTCCACAACAAATGAAAACACCATAAACAAAACTAACTCATATATATTTATTATTTATTTATTTATTTATTTTCTTTTATTCAGGAAACATACAGTACAGTTACAAAGTTTAATATTTTACACAATTGGACTTAATTCTAATGGACCAGTGAAGTTTCCATATTAAAAAGCAATTAAATCTAATGTTAATTATGAAAGTATAAAAAAGAGAAGGAAAAAGAAAACATAAGCTGTGTAAGAAACGGTTCTTGTTATAAAGTTGTTTAACTTGCTTTTATTCTTTGTTGTTCCTTATATGTGTTTTAATTTATTTCTAATTTTAATATTATTTAAGTCCCAAATCGAGTTGTTGTAACCCCTGGGAATGTAATTAATAAATATTATACATATAGGATACTTTGTGTAATATGATTGTAATATGAAACCAAAAATCTATTTATCATTTAAAAAATTTAATATGTTTATGAAACATTTATTAATTTATTAGTAGTAGTAGTAGTAGTAGTAGTAGTAGTAGTAGTAGTAGTAGTAGTAGTAGTAGTAGTAGTAGTTGTAGTAATTTAGTGGTAGTAGTCAAACTACTATACTTGCAGCTCAACACTGAATCGGCTACATGAGCTAGGCAATAATGAGACAAACTTCAGTTATAATATAAATCATATTACTCCACAGGGCCGACCATGCAAGACGTCTCGGGCTTAATTCCTGACATAGTTCTGCTAAAAACAGCCAGACCGCTTTTTTACAAAAAACTGTGGTAATTATCTTCTAAAAATATAGTTTCCATCACAAAAACGGCATTTTTAACTTGCAGAAAACACCCACAGTACTAGAAAAGACTTACGGCACTTTTAAAATCATTAAAACTGGTCAAATATAAAAAAAAACCGATGTTTTCATTTTTTTCATTTGAGGCGTAGATTAGATTAATCACTCGTTTCACAAAGATGCTATTATTTATTTATTTAAACGTCTTTTAGGCCTTTACATGTTTTACATACATATATACAAATAAAAACAGACATGTATTGTACCCAGAAGTGGCAAAAAATATTAATGCTTTTAGAAGGAAAAGAAAAATATCATCTTTAAATTTTTAGTATAAAATTGGAAAGAACAGAAATGAATTTATAAATCTGAAGCCAGAAATGCATCTTTCACAAAAAAGGATTATTATTATCTCAGTTTCACTTTTCTATGGCTGGCATCTGCATAACTACGTCCAATTGACCTTTTTGCACCCGATTACGTCAATACCTCATTTTTCGAAATTGTGAATTGGCTGCTTTCTGCATAACAACGTTCAATTGTATTGATGACAGCTTACCCACCACATACCGCACACCGCATCTGAGGACATAAGTCTCCTTGGCGGTGCCCACATACACGGAAAATTTGCTCGTTGTCAAACGTGAAAAGCTGCCCGAAGGAGCTCTCTGAAATCTGGTAGGCTTAGCATCTTTGTGCTGAAAGAAAGTAATCCAGAAATACATAATATGTACTTCATTGGATTGAGAAGAGAGGGAAGGTAATTCTTCACTGACTGGGATTAAATTGATTGGACATGATCAATTCGCCGAAATGATTACAAAACTTTTTAAAAGCCTTGAAATTCTTTTTAGAAGCCACCAGATCTGTATAGGGCCACGGATAGTAGCGAGAAGCTCCATTCGGTAATCATAGAGAAGGGGAAAGGGACAAGACCACAGGATGTGTTCAGAAGATTGATTAGGATATCCGCAGCAGCACGAAGGGGAGTCGAAAATATTAAAAACAAATAATTTTTGTATTTTTTATTAATATCCCTACAGAGATGAGGTAGAATTTTTTCAAATTCAGGATTATGGATATTCGAGCGTTTACAGGGCTTATGACCTGTCATTGGCTGGGTTAAGTGGCCACTTTACGTTTTACAACATTCCCCATTCCGCTTATTAGCGAATATCGACACAGGTAACATTTTGATTTTTGTATATATCTTAGTAAATGAGAAACCATTCACTAGCGTGTTGGAGCGCCATCTATGTATTGATATTAAAGTTAAGTATTTTTAATTAGCATATTACTTTATTTTTATGTATTTAAGACTCTTCCGAGTTAAATTAAGTACTAGTAATCGCCTGCAGATGATTCTGCAATTTATTTATACTTATATTTTGACCAGATCTTATTACACAACATTATTTTTTGGTATGTGTATGTACAAAAAATACACATACCAAAAATAATGTTGTGAAATAATTTTTGATTAAATTTACCATTGTATTGATGACAAGAAAATAATTTTAAAAAATATATATCTCGCCGTTTTCTCATGGTCGTCCACCAGCCCGTGTCGTGACTTTCATGGTGAGCTATCACCACTCTCTAGCATGTGTGTAATTCGTGAGTTGGATTTGGTATTGGTTTCAGCATTAAAACTTGTAGGACGGACGTGCTAGAATCTTATTTGGATAAACAGGTCACAAATTTAACATTTCTTTTACAATCAGAGGTAAAGTTTTGACCTGTTGTTAATCAACATAAAACCTTACGGCGACCTTTCATCCATCTAACTATGCAATAAAACCGCGTTTAGATAAAAAGCTTGGTAAAAACAGGAAGAAGACATATCAACTCTCCCTTTCCGGTGATGTGTAGCCTAGTATTTTTTATTTATTTGACCATTTATATACATGAACAATAAATATACATATAAGGGCGGGCATATTGCCTTAAGGCAATTTCTTCCTACCTACCCAAACCGTTCAGTTTGAGAAAATTATAAAAACATGGACATATTGAATATTACAATTTTATACAAAAATTAAAAGCAAAGATTAACAAAAATAAATATAAATATAAAAAAAAATAATACTATACTATGAAGAGAGGAGAGGGGATGGGAACCTAGTACACATTGCATCTAAAAACTTTAATATCTCCATAAATATAATAAATAATGGATGCAAATTTTCGTTATTCCTCCGTTATACATTTACAAATCAGTTAAAATATTTTGTTTTCAAATAATTAACGCTTATTGGGAAGAGAAAAGGCATTTTATCAAACATTTAAAATAAATCACCAAACGGTCGAAAGTATACCAATAAGTGGCACGTTGCGGAGTACGTTGTAAAAGAGTAATCCTAATATATTATAATTATCTCACACACTCTTTTTGTCTCACTCTCGGCAATACAGGTACGCTCGGGAGCAATAGAGACAATTTCAAGCGTCACACGTGCTAACAGCTACTAGAGCACTCCTAGAGCCAATTAGTAGCTATCCGACTTTCATTAGGGGCGGTTCTTTCGGCCGCGCTGGGAGCATGAGCTAATGTATTTTTTCCATTTTCTAAGCAATTATTTTAAAAATATTATCACTTTTGACTTCAACCATTAATAATTAAATTTGTTTTTCTTATTTTTATGTATTTAGAAAAAAAAAACAACAGTTGTTATTTAATGGTGCTCATTGTTAGAATATTTAAAAACAAAGTAATTTTAATCCTAGATAAAAAATAAGTACCTAATTTTACTTCTCATCTCTCCGGCTATCTCGATGTAAAAACAATGTCAATTGGTCGCTCCTTTGAAACGTGAAGGATACGCAAACAAACAAACAAACAAACACACTTTCGCATTTATGATATTAGTATGGATTTATATTACTGACATCTACATGTTATACGAAATATTTCATATTCATTTAGTGGATTTTAAAAGCACATTTTATTTTATTTAAATTTTTATTTGGGAAATCAACAGTTCTACATACACATTTATAGTAAACAAACAGATATAGAGTATAAACTCAGAACTAATAACAGATTTACACAAAGTAAACAAAGTTAATAAAGAAAATATATTACATTTTAAATAAATTAATAAGTTAATACATATAAAAATGATATTTTCATGTACTCGTAAATATTTTTCAATAATCAAAGATTTTTTTATATTTTTTTAAGAACAGTAAGTTATTGTAAATTGGGCGGGATTAGGATAAGAATGCTTAAAGAGAGGATAAGGAGGGGAAGGGAGATGGACATATTTATTATTATAATGTCTACTGAGTTACAAAATGCATTTTTAGTGTAAATTTTAAATCTGAGATGTTTGTGTAATCTATATCTTTAAATTTTGTATTGTACCCTGAAAAAGTCCTACGAAAAAAGCATTTTTAACATACGACGTTTTACTTATTGGTACACGAAACAGGTGGTACCGTTTACAAATCCTGGCTGGCACATGTATTGTTATTAAAAACAATATGTAGATATTTTGACATTTACTAGCGATAAAATAATTTTAAAATCATGTTTCTAGTGAAACTTCATTTGGTAAGCGATTGAAAAAAGGTAGAGTTATATATTATTTTTTTATGCGCATTTGTTGATACACAGCATAATATTTTTCAGTGTGGTAAATTTAAAATTAAAATACAATAAAAACACTCGTCATTCAAACATGAACGAGCGTTTAACACGAAGAAAGTTTGACAGCTGGAGTTACGATGTCGCATTCGATTGTCAATGTCGAGTGCTTTGGGGCACTCGAGATAAAGTCGAGTGGTTTTCAATTAACTGCATTCATATGGGTGGTTCAAGAATGCTGTCACTCGTCAAACTAAGGAAGTTGCATAAGGTTTTAAAGACGAATTAGTCCAGCATAAGGGCCCCGGTCCCTTTTAATAACTACTAAATACATGATTATCAGACTTTAATTTTTTTGACTTATGTAAAGGGCGTTAGAGTTAGGAAAGTAAAAAATAATGGTAATAATTATACAATCGAAATGAATTAAATTTACCAAATAACCGTGATGTGCCTAGGCTATTATGATATAAGTAAATGCACTTTTTACTGGCAATTGGGTTTTTAATATAAAGTGCCGATGAATGGTAATATCCGTAGTGTAGTGAGGATAAATGGAAATATCCGACAAAGGTTCCCCATATAATTTGCCAAACTCACAGTAAAAGACGCAATGAATATAGATAAAGTCAATTAAAATCGTAATATTGAAAATTTTAACAGAGGAACCAGTTTTATGAAAAAAACATTGCTTTTTTGTATGAGCGAAACCGATAGGAAGACCCTCCATCTTTAAAATGGTTTTTGGGCATGTGAAGAGGTGGTTTCACCGTAATTTTTATCGGTTGCTGGACTGGCACTTAATTTTTTTAGTATTTAAATAGTATTAAATTAAAGTCCTGCTGAGTTGCTTACATACAACTCGTCAGCAGGTTCTTATAAATTACATCGATTATTTACACTTAACCTACATTAACAATAATTTTACTTGAAAAACAATTACAGATTACATTATGAAAAATTAAAAACTATCACTAATACAAAAAACTTTTTTCCAATAATCATAATTTGAGCAAACATCGCACTTTTGTATTTAACTCACTATTTTTAATATTGTTTGGTAACATATAAAATATTTTAGGTATACTGTATTGCAGTGTCCTTTTGCCATATTTATTGCAGTATCTAGGAACAGCTAGCCCTTCCGTACTAGTAAACCTGGTGTTGTAATCATATACCAACTTGAGTTTATACTCGGAGTGCGACGCATGCTGACAAATTAATTTTTACCAAAGTAGAGCCCAAACAGATAATTTATTTACAGATTTATACATTAATGATATTGAAATATTGTGTCTCTGGCGGTATACATCTTTATGTAGTAGCAATTTGATCATAGAATTTTGCAAGGTTTGAATAAAATTAAAATTGGGCGGCCTCCGTGGTGTAGTGGTCAAGACGCTTGACTCACGCACGAAGGTTCCGGGTTTGATTCCCGGTGAGAACACAAAAATTAAAATGTGATTTTTCTCAACCCTGGGTGTTCTGTGATGTGATTCACCACTGTAATTGGGCCGCCTGGCCTGTTGTGGTGCAAAAATAAAAATAAAATAATAAAAAATTAGTTTCACTTGATAACCCCCAGGAAGTTATGGCGCATCGTATGATAGATTCAGAGAGAGATAAATAAATAATTCGTAAAGTATTAACAGGGACATAATATTTTAATATGTACATTCTTTTACTTATGGCTCTTAATCGCTTACACAATCTTTAAAGGAATAACCCTCTTAGTCTCTATTATAGAAGCTTGTTACCAGGTGGGGAGAAAGGATATGGAAGGAAGTAAAATAATACACCACAACACCCAGACCAATTGAAAATAAAATTTTCGTTGGATTTTTTCTTGCAACTGGCCAGTTTCACAGTTGGCCGTTTAACTAACTGCTCTACGGCGCCTTGATTAGAGTACCATGTTAAGAATTTGGGCGTTATATTTGTGAGCACCCTGACATTGTATTACACATTGAGACAATCAGTGGAAAAACATTGAAGATATTAGGATTTGTTCTGCGTACTGCCAGGGTTTTCGAAAATACCAGGATACTGAAAACTCTTTACAACTCCTTGGTGCGAAGAAGACTCGAAAGTGGCTCGACAGATTGGGGGTCACATGAACTTAAGTATTTTCTTATGATAGAGAAAATCCAAAAGAAGTTTCTGAGATATCTTTACATGAAAGAGTGCGGGTATTATCCTCGGCTCTACCCAACCGAGTTTCTCCAGGGTATTATTTATTTATTTATTTATTAACGGACATTGTCCATGTATACAATTTATAAGGTTTAAATATTACAATAAAAGAATAGTTTAAAACATTAAAAAAAAAGAAAGAAGCATTGACAAACATAAGGGACATCGAGACAAGATCTGGACTATTTATTTAGTGCTCGTTTAAATCGTTGTAAACTTTAACCAAAAAAGTCCAGATCTTGTCTTGAGTTAACAATACGACAAAGGCGGGTCATAGGAGAATTTAGGCCATAGTTTGTTCTATGCTGATCGATGAACAGTACTTCATTGTTTCTCAATCTACGAGTCGGAATATTGAATTTTACTTGTCCCAGTAATGATGGAACATCGATTATACCATTTAGTATGCCGAACATATATATGGAGTCAATATTAGTTCTACGTTTTTGTAGACTAGAAATATTTAACATTGACTCTATTTCAGCATAAGAATAATTATCTCTCTCTAGTCCAAGCATCCACGCTATTTTTCGAAGCAAGCGATGTTGGACTGATTCAATGTGATTTATGCGATTGACATAGAATGGAGACCAGACCACTGAGGCATATTCAAGAAGAGGGCGAACAGTTGAGCAATAAAGAGTTTTGATTGTACGGACATTAGTAAAATCAGAGGATATTCTGTTAATGAAGCCAAGTAATTTCAGTGATTTATTTACTGTATTATCTATATGCTCGTTGTATGTCAGTTTATAGTCCAAAACAACTCCTAAATCTCTGATGGACTTGACTACATCAATTTTGGAGTTTTCTAATAGGTACTCGAAGGAAATTGGTTGTTTTGTTCCATGAAATGACATTATTTTGCATTTTTTAATATTTAGTTCTAATTTATTGACTTTAAACCATCGGTTAAAAGAGTTAATGTCTGATTGAAGAAGAAAGCAGTCTTGTAAAGTTTGAATTATTTTGAGAATTTTGTTGTCGTCCGCGAAGAGCCAAAAACGAGAGTAAGAGAATGATTTAGCAACATCATTAATAAACAAATTGAAAAGCAGGGGTGCCAAATGAGCACCCTGAGGTTCTTATGAAAAAGAAAATCCAAAAGAAGTTTCTGAGATATCTTTACATGAAAGAGTGCGGGTATTATCCTCGGCTCTACCCGACCGAGTTTCTCCAGGGTATGCATGGCTACAACAAATTAGAGACTAAAAAGAATGTGTATTTGACAACACATTTTTATCGATTGTTGCGCGGTATGATCGATAATTCTGGGATTATGATGAACATTGGTTTGTATGTTCCTGATAATTACCCAAGACAGCGTCAGCATATATTGTTTCATATTCCGGTATACAGGACCATCTTGCCGATGGTAATGACTATTGGAAGGGCTACCGCTATGCTGAACAACATCGCTCTGGATATTTTTTTTTTTTTTTGTTTTCTTACAATAAACATAACAATAAAACAGAGTATTAAAAAAATTAAGCATAATTACATATCAACGAAATATATATGTATTAATTTAAAAATAGTAAACAAAAAAATCCCACAAAGGCATGGCCTGTTCGTGGGTATACAAGAAAATGTTAATGAATTTTTGCTCCTATAATAAACAATGGACAGATATAATATTTTTGTATAACATAAGAAAGAAAAAATGAATTATTCTGTGAAAGATAATATGGAAATTTTTTTTATAGCAATTAAAAAAGGAAATAAAACATATTAAAAAAAAACACCAGAATATTCTTTATTATTAAAGGGCAACAAAATAAATCATAGAAGTAAAGAGTTTATATCTTTAGTTTGAACCCAGGATAGTGCATGTTTTTTTTAAGAAGGAGAATTTCGAAAGGTTGGAATCAATGAAATATTATCAGTAAAAAAATAATTTATAATATTGATCTGTTCCATGTACCCGAAGGGGTTTTCCGGAGCAGGATTCTCCTACTACTTTGACATGAGTCTCTTTCATGTATTTTTTTCTTTTTTATATACGTACGTATTGAATATATGTTTGTAATGTATATGTTATATTAAAATAAATGAATTGAACCTATTTGCAATTGTGCGTGGATGGCAGAACAAAGATTGTGATGAAGATGAGCCTGCTGAATGTGCCTATCATTTCGTTGACCAATTAAAAATTCAAAGGCGTATTGAAATTGAGAACGAAAGAATGAAAAATGGTATATATTATGATAGCGTTGTACCTTACTGAGAACGCGAGCCTTAATGACAGGCTTTGGTATGTCGCTTCTTATTTATGTGTTCTTATCTCGCATTCGTGGGAATCAGACACGCTGATTAATTAATTTCTCTAGAAACAACACTTTAACTACAGCGAATAATATATCCCAACTTAAAAAAATATTCAATTTCTTTATATTTGAAGCTCTAACTTTGTGGTAATTCGTTATTTCTACAACTACTGCTACTAATACCACCACGCCATTTCTCCGTAGGAGTAGGCAGAGAGAATGGACTGCCACACGCGTGTATCCTGGCATTATATTCCTAGCTTCTTCCACATTCAAACATCTTGTCTATGCGCTTCGGTTCTGTCTGCTTTTGACATGACCAGACTTAAGATTGTGGTTTATCTGATCATGCCACGTCTTTCTTGGTCGTCCTCATCTCACGTTACCGTTCATTTTTGCCATCTAAAATTTGTTTTACCATTCTTTCGTCATCCATTCGTTCTATGTGACCAAACCATCTCAAAGACCCTTTCTTAATCTTATCAATAAAACATGACTCAGATTTACACTCTCGCCTGATTTCATCATTTGTAACCCTATCATACATTGATTTTCCACACATTTGTCTAAGAGATTGCATTTCAACCGCGATCACTCGGCTTTCATCCTTCCTCTGCCAGTTCCATTTTTTACTTACATACATAAGTGATGAGACTAAAACTCCGTTGTGCACTGCCAGTTTAGTTTTATTAAAAAAAAATACAAACATGTATATTAGGGTGGGCCGATATTTTTTTTTCCCAATTTTGAAATGAAAGGGGTCTAAAAAGTTGCCTTTTGGATTACTCGGAATGCAAAAAATATTCTATCCTACTTTTGGCCCTCAACCGGATCTTTTTCAGATTTTTTGCGCTAAACCAGCTTTCATTTCGTAATTAAGTAAGAAAATCCGTCCAACTAAATTTAAAATGTGAATTAAACCTTATTCAATAAGCATCTATGGGCGTGAGTTGCACTTTGTTTTGTAATAAATAGGTAGAATTGTTTGAATGAGCCATTGTTTTTGTCAATATTAGCCAGGCGCTCAACGGAATCAGTTCCGTGGAGTGTAAACTTTTTGCAATTCAGTAGTTTTAAACCGTGCTCAAATTTGTAATGTGATTAAGTTATATCTTTGAAAAAAAAAAAAAATATCAATGTAGATAATAACAAAATGTTCAGATAGTGATAAACTTCAAACCTCGGTTGAGGGCCAAAAGTAGTATGGAATATTTTTTTTAAATAATTTTAACGTTCAATGTGATCCAAACTGAAACTTTTTAGACCCCTTTCACTTTAATGTCTAAAAAAAATAAAAAGTTCATACATCATCAGCCCACTCTAATGTATATCGCTTATCTGTCAGTTTGTTAATTATATCCATAAATCCATAGTTTTTTAAAAAGAAGATGATATTAAATAAGTTAGTATTTATATAAATCTCCACCAACAAGCTACCGAAACTAGCTTAGTGGGATTTTAATTTTAGCAAAAATCAGAAAATCGATATGTTAAATGTTTAAAAATGTTAATAAATATTAAAATTTTTAAAAAAATGCCGCTGTAACTATAAACATCACTTAGATTGCACTTTCATTAATGCGTGGATTAATGATCGATATACCTGTGTATAGTAATGAAAGATTCCTTACGTTTATGAGGTAAACAGTTTTGTGCAAATCACAAACAAAAAATTAAGGTACATTTTTATAATATGTTATGTTCAAATACATCTTTTCACGTTAAAATTATTTGTAAAACATTTTTCTCAGAAAGATTATAAATGTTTAAGATAACACTGTTATACATTTTAACGTATTTATTAAATAACAATATATTTACCGAGCCTGATATTTTTTGTGACAATGTATGTAAATTTAGGTTAAAATTTAAGAAATTTTTATAGAAGCAGTCATTAAACTTTATTTTTATTATTATATATATATATATTTTTTCATTTCATTTCTTTTACATTTATTATATTGAACATAATTTAAATTATTGTATTAAGTGTAAACAATTTTTTTGTTGTGTGCATGAGTTTCTTACACTAATATACAAAGAAATTGACAATATATGTGTACATACTGTTTGTTTACCTAATAAAATAAATAAATAAATATGATTTTGTAATATTTTGAGTTTGTCCAAATTTTTGTAGACAAGGACTGGATTCAACTCCCTGGGAGCTGTTTATATTAACATGTTACAACAGAGATGAAGAACATTTAAGAGAAGGTAATATAGAAATCTATGCATATTCAGGGCTTATGACCTGTCAATGGCTGGTTTAAGTAGCCACTTTACACACTGTGTAACATTCAAGAGCTGAAACCTTAACTTATGCGGGTGAGATTCATATAATTGAATTATTTTACCTACATACTAGGCAACGCCTGAACATGTTATTTTTTTAATTTCTATACTTCTTCATGGACTGGTGGATTTATCAACAAAATTTTGGACAAACTCAAAATATAAAGAGTCAGTCAAAATCAGTCAGTTCAGTCCAGCTCCACGCAGTCACACAGTTCCAGCATGCAGTTCACGTGCAGTCTCTTCAACTTCTAATCGCTGTTTCACTTGTGCGACATAATTCATTATTTATTCGCCATGTAATAAATAAACATCAAATAACAACCCTGTGTCTTCTCTGTTAATCTCTAACTGGGGTAGGAGCTTCAGCCCTCAACAATCAATTTCTACAAATTGATGAATAAATTCCATCAGCCGACGAGAGGTCATAATTCGTCTGAATACCTAGACATCCACATTGCACTCATTCAGTGCCTCCCTGAAGGGTTGATTTGAGTAAGATTTTAAACAAGTTTAAAATACGTTTATATACAGTGAATTTATTTTTGTTTATCCTAATTTATTTATTTTTTAAACTATAAAAAATATTGTTTGACTGAATAACCCTCCTATTTTTTATTAAGTTTTAAAATAGTACAAACATAATATCGTGGGTATACTGGCAAAAAACTTTAACTATCAAATCCCTGTTTTGAGAATTCAATCATTTAAGTTTTTTTACAATTTTACTCTGTTATATCCTATTTAAATATAGTACGATGTTAAGTGCTCATTTAAAAACGTGTTTGTAATTGTTGCGTTTCTTAATTTAATATAAAGCTAATTTAATAAATAAAACAACTTTGTTTTTAACCACTAATTTTTATTTTTCACCGACCGGTTTTTAAAGCAAAGAAGCTTCTTCGCAAAGGTTTACGTTACTAATAAGCTTGTCGAAGAACCCTTGACGAAGAAGCTTGTTTGCTTTGAAACCGGTCAGTGAGAAATAAAAATTAGTAGTTAAAAACAAAGTTGTTTTATTTATTTTATTATAATGAACAACCACAAGTTAGTGCTTCAAATATAAACTTTATAATATAAAGTTATTTAAGCTTTTAACCTGAATAAAATACCCGGTATACGACTTATACTTAAATTTATTTTTAAAACTACAGATATATGAAATTTAATATGACTTTGTGTATTTTGCCAGTTTGTAGAGCGTTAAAAACTTTACAAAACTGCATTATTAGGTCAAATCCGCATATTTTCGAGTTTACGTTTTTTCCCAGTATACCCACGATATATGAATGTCTTAATTTTAACTTATATCTTATTATTATTAAATGTTTTGCTCATTATAAACATTTCTAAACTACATATTAACACCTGAAAGTTAAACGAAAAAGATTGCAGAAGACAAAATATTTTCAATTTAAATTTTAAGAATAATCAGAAGATTTTTTTATAAGGGTTTATGTAAAATTACCTACAACAAAATCACTGAACCCCACACCAACTATCGCAGCAGTACACCATCCTATCAAACCACGACAGATTTGAAACATATTCACCATATTACAAAACAAATTTCCAAGAATATCCGAGAAAAAAAAAACAAAAATTGTGATAAGGATTTATAGTTTTTTTAATTAGTTTTTATCTGCAAAAATTAAGACAAACTTTAAATATTTTTGATTAAATAAATAGTTCTGAAGTCCATAAGCTATTTTGTTAAATTTTATTGTACTATTTATAATTTTTGATACATTTCATATAAAAATTTTATATTTTTTTGAATTTGTTTGAAAAGACATTCTTTAAACCTTAAACATAAATGTCATCATTTTATTGAATAGCTGAGTAAAATTGGTTAGAATCTTAGATAGCATCATGCCTAGATAGAAATTCAAGAGATGGCAGTAAAGACAATGCATATTGCTTTTGTTTTAAATAATAAAAAATCGCAACTATTATTATTTTAGTGATTTTTTTCCCAAGACGTTAGGTACGGTACACACAAAAAAATGTTGAACATAATAATTATTTATTTAAATTCCACTCTGTTATTAAATTTTCGTAATAATTGACGAAATAGTTTGCATGGAAAATATTAAGAAGATATTATTTTGACAATTTTCTTTATTTTTAATTTAAAAAAAAAAACAAATTCATATGAACGTGGGCTTAATACGTTTATATAATATAAAATATTTATTTAAGCTTAAAAATGCTTGCGAAAAAAAATACATAATTAAACGAAAACCATGTTTTGACTGGAAAGTAAAAATAAATTATTAAATATAAATTTCTTTTAAAATATTTCTTTAATGGTGGACTAGCCCTGAAAACAACAATAATAAATTGAATTTTAACTATTTATCAAATATCAATCTCGTAGTGATACGAAATTTATTTAATAGGGTGTTTTCACATTGGAATATTTCATTGTCCCTGGACTGGTAACTGAAGCGTAAGACTGATAATTTTACCTTCATGAAACAAAACTGATCAAGATGGTGAACGAATGCAGTGCCCTATGCACCATTCGGTGCGGGAAGGGAATGGTGATGATTGAGTTTGATTAAAAAATAAAACAGTTGAAAAAAACTGTTCAACTTTCTCATTGTTAAAATGTATGACGTATGATTCCTTAACTGGGTCGCATCCTGCGTGAAGACAAGAAAAAAATCCCACAACTTGTACTAATGGGCAAGATTAAAGGATAACGTGGTCCTGGACCGTGGACCAACACAAGATACTGTTGCCTTATCACAAATAACTATCGACGTGCTAAAAAGCAACGTGATAACAATTTCTCACCATGGTTGTTGATCGTATTCGCGATCACAATGGAACACTCGTGATAACCTCAAATTAAATGTCAAAATATTTACGTTTCGCGACGTAAAATCCTGCTGCGCAATCACATATTTGAATTTCACTGGTGTAAATATGGAAACTATTCCAAAACTGCTACTTTTATTTATTTATTATTTATCATGCTCTTGATTGCATTTAGTCGACGGTTGGCAAGCCAAATGTCAAGAAAAGCAGTCGTCGTAGTAATTGTAATTAAATTTCAATTTTTTGTATATATATACCCTCTACTATTTTGCAAATGCAAAAGATGGTATTATTTTTTATAGTAAACGCCGATTTTTCGCCAATGAACTGTATTTATTTACTTGTCCTCGGAAACCAAAAAACAAAGCGAAACGATGGTTGACTTAAAGATTACACACGCGTTGACTTATGACTGCTATAACTTAATCATGTTCATTATTGTTTATCGTGATCGCTCAAATGCTTAGCATGTTTTTAAGCACGTCAACAGTTACTTCTGATTAAGCTACTGGACTGAGGTGAGGTGTATGGAAGAGTTGTCCCGGATAGCGTTGGTTGCTTGTGGCTGACCGGAATTTATTTAAATAAATTAAAAGTCACTTCAAAAAGTCAAAAATCGGTCATTTTTATTGTCAATAACAAGTTCATAAAAATAAGGGATTATACACAATGAAATAAAAGGCACACATTTAATCGGTAACTTTGTTTATTTTTGGGCTCTCTTAAAGAGTTTTCAAATATTTTTTAATTTTGTTTTTTACTACGTTTTTTTACTGGGTATATTATTTTTACTATGTATTTTCCTATGTTTTTCACTATAGTTTTACTATGTCAATTAGGATTATTATTGTTTATATTTATTGATAATTGTTTTTTTAATATTTTTTTGGATGGCTTCGATCGGGGTAAATAACCCAAAAAGCCAAAATCGGAAAGATTTTAGATCCAACTAACCTTTGTCCAAAAATCAGTCTCGTTTTTATTTTTTACGTTAGATAATGGCAAAACAATTATATATCCCAAACGCAGGTTGAGGCTGAGTCGAATTTTTTTTTTCGGTTTTTTTATAATGAAACCGAAACACATTTTACCGGCCGGAACCGCCAAAACCTAAACCGAAACTTTGGTTGGTCACATAGCCCGTATTCGGTGCGTACCGCTTCGTTAGCTTTATACGCTTTAATTTCTTATTTTGTTTTAATTTTAAAAAAACATTTTTAAAAAATATAAAAGGTTTTTTTGAAAAACACATCATTAAAAATGTTCCAATAAAGCTTCGCGAAATAAATTTATTTTTTTAATGTTTTATTTACATAGAAAATGGCAATGAAACGGAACAATTTGTGATTCAGTGACAGCGTCACGGATCTGTAGTTCCAAGGTTCGAGCCCAGCTTTGCGACAGCTTGTTTCCCATTTTCCTATTTAAAGATAATTATTTAAGGCTTAAAAAAACGAGAGAGTTTTCAAAATCTAAATATGTTCTTTTTTTCAATAAAATGATAGGCTGTGTTGGAATAGTTTATATTCTTAGTCACAAACCAAAGAAGAAAATTTCGATTTAATGTTGGCTGCAATTTAAAAGGTAAATGTATTATTTAAAATGACCCAATTTCTTGAATGATACAGTGTTTATGAAAATTGCTGTTTTCGCTTTCGTATATTTCTATAGTTAGCTAGTAATGATGTACACATTAAAATTATTATTTATTTATAAATTATTCCGGCGTTGTACTTCTCATATAAGTCATAAAACAACGAAATTGATTCCCCTGATCTACCTTAATTTTTTATTTTTTTTAATATTTTTTTTTATTCAGGAAACATACAGTACAGTAACAAAGTTTAATATTTTACACAATTAGACTTAATTCTAATGGACCAGTGAAGTTTCCATATTATAAAGCAATTATATGAAAGGTTAATTATGAAAGTATAAAAAAGAGAAGGAAAAAGAAAATCATTATTAAAAGTTGTTTAAAAATTAAAATTTAAGTGAAAAAAAGATATTTTAAAGTTTGTAGTTTGTAGTGAGTGTTTACAAATGGAAAAAATATTAAAAATGAATAAAATTTGTAAGAGTAATTTAAAATTAAGAATT
The DNA here is from genome assembly GCF_059751315.1 of Micrasema longulum. Taxonomy (NCBI): domain Eukaryota; kingdom Metazoa; phylum Arthropoda; class Insecta; order Trichoptera; family Brachycentridae; genus Micrasema; species Micrasema longulum. The sequence continues at coordinate 1,450,827 of NW_028277478.1, read as the reverse complement.
GAAATAAAGAATGAAAAACATGCTCAGATGTAAAAATAAAATAAAATAGTAATAACATTTTTTTTAAAAAAGGAAAAACATAAATATACACATATTTATTTTAAGGGATTCAAAGAAACAATGAGAAGAATCTTTAAGTGAAATATAAGACAATAAATCGGTCAATTTAAAAAACATCTTCAAAAATAATGACACATTATAGTAAGAGCAGCAATATATTGATTTTATTTACATATATAATATAAGTATATAAGTACTTTAAAGACTTTTATTTCGTGTGTCATCTAGGCCTTTTAATTAGACTCTTAGAAGTTTTACACAGTTTTACGTCAATGAACTATTTAAAACAATAAAAAATACCTGGGATATGCAAGCAATGTATTTTACCGAGATTTACTGGATTTATTGAAGTTAATATTTTACATGACAAGGAACATAAATTTAGGTCAAAAGTCATAGAAATATTAAGAGAAGTACATACGGTATTGATCATTATTCCAATACAAATTTATTTAATTACTGATTTTTGAAATTTCTTTTTTTTAACATAACACAGGTCTTAAAAAAAATCTTTTTTTTTCGATACCCGACACCGTTTCTGCTGATTCTTATGTATAATGACTTCCTGAATCCGAATATTACCCCCGTGTATCCCCATTAACCGCCGTTTTCTGGGGAGACTCTTCCTTTTAAAAATACGTTTTCAATAATAATTTCATGCTCATAAATTTGATTTGTAGCGAAGAAAAGTATTATTTTAGCTGTAAATTAAGAAATCATGTCTTAGAACTTTTCAGAACGTTGTTCCAATTATAATTTATTGTCGTTTTTACTTTTAAAAAAGATAAAATACCCTAATTTTGAGGGTTCTGGTTCTATTTCACACGTAAAACTGCCTGTTTTATCTACCAGGACACATGCATTCTTGTATTCAATGCCCAAGATAATTCAACCGACGCGCGACGTGTGTCTAGCTCGAAGTGTTTATTTGAACTGACAAATAAATTAATATATCGTTAAAATTATTTCGGCGCGTTGTCGCTGGCCGTGTCAAAGCAAAATTCGCGAGCGAGACCCACATTAAAGTCACAGTAGACACTTTTGCGAAACACTACCCAAACTTCTTATTTTTTTAAGTAAATATGGTTCAGTTTACTGTATTTCGGCTCTAAAGATATGTTTTTTAGTATATTGTGTGCTTCAAATAAATAGTATTTAGAATTATTATTGGGTGGTTCATACGCCTATATATTAAACCCTCCTAAAATAGTACAAAGATTAATTATTAAAGTAATTCTAAAGAAACCTTTAACATTAAATACGGTAGACACTCTTTATAAAATAAATTCTATTATACAAATATATAAAATAGAAAAAATAAAAGAATTTGAGATGAATAAGTCACTTAGATACTAACATAATATTAAAGTTCCTAAATTCCACACAAGTCATGGTCAAAATAACTTTGTCTTCAAAGGTGTAAAAAATTATATCAATCTTTTAAATGAACTAAAAACTATAAAAAAACAATACATCAATAAGTAAATTTAAAGTAAATCTAAAGAAATTTTTTGAACACGTGTAAAAACGACATTAAATTTTTATTAGTATGAATGTATCATTGTTTTATGTGTTTTCTTTATAAATCCTGTGTTTTTTTTTCTCACGTACTCGTATTAAAAATTATATAAACTCTTCTAAAAACAATAAACAACTACAACAGTGTAAGTCACTCTCCAAGCACAAGAGTTAGTCTCTTTTTTGGAGAGTTACAGTGATAACATTTACTATATGTGTAAAAGTAGATATGTATAATATTAAAAAAAAAACATGTACCTTTTTTGAAGTTTATTATTAAAAAAAAAAAGAATTTTCCGTAAAAAAAATTCAGAAAACCTAAAAAATCCTTGATCTTGAAGAATTAAGACTAGTTATTACAGTGTTTCGAAATGTTTCCAAAGTTTAATTGGATTACAGTGAAAATTAAATTACTTTATTTGTACTAAATATTATCAAATATTTGTATTCTAACAACTTAGAAACGTACCCGTCTCTTCGTCCATATAATTTAAATTTAATTAATATAAATATTTAATAATATTTATTAAAATGTTTGACCACAAAGTTAATGCCTTAAATATTGATAATACTTTATTTGAAGTTTTAATGCATTAAAATAGTACTATTTAATTTTTTTCTTCTAGGATAATACAATATTTTTTCAATAAAATGTCCGTCACAGACGCATGGAGCATTAAAAAAAAAATTCGCGAGTTTTTATGTAAGTTCCTGGATTTTTTTCTCATGGGATTATACCAGTTTCAATTTGAGATTTAAATCACCGTATTTCTTAGACATTTACCGATTTATTGTACACGGTAATGGTCTGATGTGTTAAAAATAAGGTGATTATAATTTGAAACGCTCTTACTGTTAATCATATCCGACAAGATAATATGTAATTAATTGTTTCGTGGACGCCTTATATTTCACGCAGTGATTCAGTCGATTGTCGTTTTGATATTCAAATTATTGTTCGTTTACACTGAAGATAATTCCTCAGGTAAGTCCTAAAGTTCCATAAAGGCATCATATTTTTCGATCACTTTTTGGTTTAATATTGTTATACTGATTTACAATATTTTGGGTTTGTCCAAATGTTTGTATACAAAAGACAAGATTTCACCCCCTAGGGAGTCATTAAAATTAACAAATTACGATGTTCTCCATCCTTATGGTAATTTATTAATCATATTGATATCAGTTTTTGCACAATCCTGATCCGCCATCAAGTCTTCTTTGCATCAATGAGTTTGATAGAAGCCTAAGAATATGAGTATTTAAGAACACCTTGGATGTTCGGATAACAAATCCCAATATTTCGTACGCTTTATCACAGACAGTTTCTGGCTTCAAATAGGATTGGTTTGGAAATGAATATTCATAAAACAAAGATTAAGAGTCCAACAGGGAGAAACATTTTCATAAACAATAATAAAATTTAAGTGGCTGATGAATACATATATCTTGGACACAAAGTAAAACTTAGTAAATATAACCAGACAGCGGAGTTACTAAGAAGAAAAGAGCTCAGTTGGGCTGCTTTCGGCAAACTAAAATATATTTTTAAAATAAGGAAGTCCATGAAGAAGTCTATGAATCATGCATATTGCCGGTGACAACATACGAGCAACAAACCATGTCTGTAGCACAGACAAGTAGGCAGAAATTTCAATGACCGGAAAGATCCATGGAAAAACAGATGCTTGGTGTATGTCAAAGAGACTGCGAAATTGAAATGGCAGTCGGCAGGACACTTGGCGAGGCAAAATGACGGTAGGTGAACACCTAGAATAATAACGTGGAGACCTTGGACAAACTAAAAAAGTGTTGGAAGGCTAAAGAAAAGATAGATCAATGACATAGCTTCTATGGCTGGTAAAACATGGATGGTAAAAGCGGGTGATAGAAAGGAATGAAAACGTTTGGAAGAGGCCTTTATCAAGCAACGGAGAGAAAAAAGCTGAAAAAGAAGAAGAAAAAGAAGTCACAGACAGTGCTTATGTGAGTATGGAATTTATATTTAGCTTCAAACATGTTTCCCAGATCTTAAACAGTGGCAATTCGCTTGTTTGAACACTGTCACATACTCTACCACATGAAAAAAGCTTTTGATGTCCTTGTATACGACAAAATATAACAATTGAATTTATTTTTTATTATTTTTAATATCCCTATATATATATTAAAGTTGCACAATCAGAAATACAATATTATAGTTACATTATTGTATAAATCTATTAATATTTTGATAGTCAAGGCTTTTTTATGGTCAAAGCTGGTTTCTCAATATGCGTCTCTATCCAAAAACAAATATTAATTTCATTATGTTTACTTATTACGTCTTTTCAGTATTTTTTTACGGAATCGAAACGTGAACACTCACCCAAACCATTTAAAAAAAGATCAAAGCCTTTGAAATATGATGTTACAGGAAGATATTCAAAATCTTCTGGGTGGACAGAGTCTAAAACGATGACGTTCTCCGACAGATGAAAAAAGATAAAGAGGAACTGAAGACCATAAAGAAGAGAAAACTTGAGTTCTTTGGGGAGTGATGAGAGGATTTGAATTTCCTGTAATTTGAAAGAGTTAATTCCAAAAACACGTACGACATTTGCTCAGAGAACTTTGTCTTTAGTGGCCCCAAGAGTGTTTATTGTCATGGATGGACAGAGGCATGCAAATGTCCTTGCCTCCAAATTGTATAACTCCTACACGAGAGAAAATGATAATTTAAGCCTCTCTTCTACTAACAACTCATTTATAAACTGGATCAAAAATATAAATGTTAATGTTTTTTACTACTGATAAACTTTTAATTTGCTTTCGTGTTTTTTTTAAATTTAATTATCTTTTTTATTTCTTATGTTCAGATTTTTTGCTTTTACTAAATATTTTTTTTATGTCCTGGATGTAATTTAATTAAAATTATTTATTGACAATTCTTAAAGGATTTCCATTGTAATGATGTAATAACTTATATTTACATATAAGTAATTAATTTTAAAAATACTTGGTACACATGTGGTTCTGGTTCATTTTACAGGGAGAACTGTATTCTTCATACTCTCAGTAACATAATGTTACTAATTATTATACGATAGATTTATTTTTGAAAACAGTTTATATATTTATAAAGTTTCCATACATTTGCATAAAAGCGGGCATATTGCCTTAAAGCAATTTTTTCCTACCTACCCAAACCGGTCAATTTCAGAAAAACAGTGGTATATGAACATATTATGGTGTATTAATAATTTCTTTATAAAACAAAAAATCTTAAAATATAATTTTTTAAAGAAGTGAAAATTTACTAAATATCTACACTATACCATGAAAAGAGGAAAGGGTTAAGAGGGAAGGAAAGAGGGAGGAAAAAGTAAAAACTTAAATATTAAGGAAGTGACAATTCATCCGTGATTTGAATGTAAATAAAGAAGGGGCGTCTCTGAGATGAGTTAGATTATTCCATAATTGCAAAAAACTTACGCATGTATTTGATATTAATTTAACAATGTGAGTTAATGCTTTTTTTTGTTAATGTAACAAGTAAATAGTACTAAAACACGTAAAGTAATTTGTGTTTACTGTTAAGAATGTCATAATAACATTACTTTCGTGTATATTTCGATGCATGTAACAAAGGTTTATCAAATAGTCCAAGTTACTTTCGATTGTTCAAAAGTTCCAATTCATTCACGATCGACTAATTAAGGCGGAATTTTCACTGCCGTGTATGCAAATTACGTTGCACTTGGTACCGAGGTATGTGATATGTTTGTTTTTTGTGTATACTGTGCTAATCAATAGCCGTCATGTACTCACGCGTGTGGATTCTTAATGTACTGGTCGCACGCTCTAGGGAGTTTATGCATCAGTTGATCAGAGAGAAAATGGATAAATGGCCGTGAATACATCTCAGGTACCACATTGCGTCGCAAACAATATAACGGTGAACATCTCCCTCTTTACCGACCTTCAGCAAAACCAATCCAGTGGACTATATCCTTGTGATCAAAGGATATATCTAACTCTAGCGCTATGTATTTCCACAAGTGTCTCGTAGTTTTGGCGGTATGGTGCGTCGCTTCCTCGTATGCAGCACAGGAGCAAAGCCCCCTGACTTCTGGATTGAGGATGCTGAGGAGAATCTACGACAACTGCGAGAAATCAGAGGAAGTCGTCAAGTGTCTCAAAGTCCAGGCGGTGAGGATCGCCGACCGAGCCCTGAAGGCAGAAAACATCACATTCCTCGACGGGCTATCAGTTGTCAAGAGGACTGACGCCCAAGGCGCTAGGTCCTTCAACGTCCACGAAACATCAGAAGAAGAAGCGAGAAGCATGTCCGGGGACCAGCTGGACAATGTTTTAGCAGACAAGACCTCGAGGTTCTTCGATTCGCATCAAGTTTCAATGAACATGGGTAGTTTCTTCGGCCGTTCGAGTGGAAACGTCAACGAAATGATCGAAGAAGGAAGAGGAAAGTTGAAGAAGTACATTGGACCCATCCTAACCGCCATCGCTATCAAGGGAGGATTCGTCGCCATGGCTTTCCAAGCTATCGCCATGATCTCCGGGAAGGCTCTCCTCATCGGTAAGATTGCCCTCGTCCTGAGCGCCATCATCGGTCTGAAGAAATTGGTGTCCGGAGACGAAGCGCACGAAAAGACAACGTACGAAATTGTGAAGCATCCTCAGGTTTCCCAGAGCCATTCGTACTCTTCTTCCCACTACGGAGGTGGAGAATATGAGCCGTCCGGTCCAGGAGGCCACTACAGAAGTCTCAGTGATGAAGTTCCTCAGGATCGCGCCTACAGAGCGCATGTCCCCAGGAGTTAAACACTTAAAATTGCCGCATATAACCCGATGTTTTCAAAAAAAGCAGTGAAAAATATAGATTTTGTACATATTTTAAAGATATGAATGAAAAACATCATTAGAACTGTAAATAACTTATTTAAATAATTTATGATATTTATCACCATATCTTTAAAATGCGATTATTTATTGACACGAAGGCGATAATAATTTAATTTCACATTCTATTATTTCAAGTAAATTATTTTTAGCAATTTAATAATTTTATTTAATGGAGTTCATTTAATTCATCTATTTATAATATTGTTATTCGTGAAATGGGTAACGTTTTGTGCAATATTTTTGTAGAAGCGTATTTTTCCTAGAAACTAAGTTGTAAAAAGGTACCTACTTTAAAACATTCATGTAGCTATTAAATTTATTTGTAACTGACCGAAGACTTTTCATTTACATATTATAAATAAAATACATTTAATGCGAAAATAAAAAAAAATTCGTATTTAAATGTTTGCGTGTAGATTAGTGGCATTGTTTGATGTAAGAGTAGATTTTCATTTTGCTAAAAAAATGACGCGAAAGTTACATAAGTACCTGAAAATATTTCGCACGGAGTTGAGAGATGAGTGTTTATAATTTATGTATGTCGATATATAGAAATGTAATGATTTCTAGAAATAAACAGACTACGACAATCGTTGAAGCTTGAATAACATGCTCTTGAATTGCGTGCTACATAATATATCTTCTGATATCCCATCATTATAATTCGTTTAATAAAGTACATATGGATTAGACATGCACGGTGCTTTTATTTATCGAGAAAGTATTATGTGTTCCTGTCTTGGTAAAAGTTTAACACGGCAATAATGGCATTGTTTTGCAAGGTTTTCTTTTATCATTTGCATTTTTTCGCAAGGCGAATTACATTCAATAGGAGACAATACTGAATATTGAAATCTATGAGAAACATATCTGAGAAACGCGATGTTCACACTTTGGATATACTGTTTAACTTTCAATAACTATTTTCAAATTCATTTTGCTTTACATGTACTTGCATCTAAGATGCAATAGTACAATACTAATAAGATTATTACTATTTATTCGAAAGTAATGGCGTGTCTAAAGAAAAAATGATAAAAACATTAATTAACTCTTTTAAAGAGTTTTCAACAATGCGATATTTAGAACCAATATATAGAAAGACAGCAAAACATGTTTCACTACTCTTTATACATTTAAGAGGAGAGAAATTTTAAAGTTTGATGCATCGTAATTTTAGTTTACAAGCTTTATTCTAGTATCAGTCAATAAATGAAACATTTGTTTGTAAAGGATTTCTAGTTTATATGTATCATCGTTTTAATTATTTATTTAAAATACATTTAAAATAAAATGCACCTGAATTAAATAATCAGGGGTGTGGTCCCGTGGCAAACGTTGCGGAATAATGGATCAGAGGTCCAAGGTTTGAACCTTATTCTACCCCAGCTTGGTTACCATTTTTTAATCGTGATTTATTTTCAACGAGTTTCCCTAAAAATTGGAATATCTGTGTAAATCAAAAACACAAAAATTTCCTTTTTTGTTGAAAAAAAAACATTTTTTATATGAGAATGACTTATTTTACATTTTATATACATAAACAATATACATACATATAAGGGCGGGCATATCGCCTTAAAGCGATTTCTTTCTACCAACCCAAACCGTTAAATTTAAGAAAATTACAAGTACATGGACATTAGGCTGGATCGTTTTCGTTTTTTTGAGATTTTCGAAATGGCCATATTCGAGAAAGATGTTCTATAAGCCCAAAATCTAATACGTGTAATTATCATTTTGATATTTTTGGCCACAAAGCAGTGGCGAGCGGTGAGTTTTAAAATTGGTAAGCCACGAAAATTTTTAAAAAATGTCCATAGCGGTGGTATGGCATATAAAAAATAAGTCTATTTTATATTTAATAAATAATTCCTAACAAATGGCTCCAGCGGCTAATAGTTGTGGTTAAAATATTTTCTAATGTAGCACAAACATTTTATTTAAAAAATACAATTTAAAAAAAACATAATTCGACTTGACTCGAACCCCCGCCTGCGTCCTTAGAAAGCAACGACCCATCCGCGCAGCTATTTCGTGTTTTGAGCCAAGTGTCGAGAAAGTAATTAATAAACTGGACAATTCATTAGCGTGGTGCATCTTTGGTTAAGTCAGACTATTATAACTTGTCTTGAAATAAAACACAATTTCTCAAAAAATGAGATGAAAACCAAATAATTTAAAAGTATTCCTTACCGAGTACGATAGTTCACCAAACAAAACATAAATTACGTTTTAAGAATCATTGTTTCATCGACTTTTATATCACATTATTATTCACAAAACCACATAATCATACATTTTATAATTCTTCAAATATATTTATTCTTAACACTAGTAACGTTTTTATCATAACTCTAACTAAATTTTAAAAGTTTAAATGGATACTGAAAAATAACCTACAATATTCAACTGTCATCGTATGCACAAAAACGAATTACAATTAAAAAAACAATTAGTGAATCTTTGTTTTTTTAAAAACCCACTAAAGGATTTATACTATATTATGGATTAAAATATCAAAATATTCATTCATTTTAAAGCAAATTTACTTTCAAACCACCGAAACATAAGTATGATCAATTACTTACTTATTATTGTAACATCCGTGTTAAGACATAAAAAATATATTCGTTATCTCTTTCTAACACATAACGAGTGCGTATATTGTCACCTCCCTTAGACTGTCGTAAGTCGAATTGATGTAACAATGTTTGATTATGTCCAAATGCTTGCAGACTGGCTGGATTTCCTCCCTAGGGAGTTGTTCATATTTAAATTTATTTCAACAGAGAGGGAAAGAGTTTTCGTGAAGAAATTCGGAAGTCTAGGCATTTACAGGGCTTATGACCTGTCATTGGCTGGTTTAAGTGGCCACTTTGGATGTTCAAACATGGGCAGAATGGTGAATGTTACACAGTGTGTAAAGTGGCCACTTAAACCAGCCAATGACAGGTCATAAGCCCTGTAAATGCCTAGACTTCCGAATTTCTTCACGAAAACTCTTTCCCTCTCTGTTGAAATAAATTTAAATATGAACAACTCCCTAGGGAGGAAATCCAGCCAGTCTGCAAGCATTTGGACATAATCAAACATTGTTGAATTACTACCTGGTAAAAGAAGAAGTATAAAAATTGGAAAATTGTTTCCAGGCGTTGCCTAGTAGGTGATTTGGTTCAGCCGGATGAATCTCACCCACGTGATAAAGGTTTCAGCTCTTTCACTTCACAAAAGTCAACAGATGGAAGAGTTGAGGAAATGTGGATGTTCAAACATGGGCAGAATGGTGAATGTTACACAGTGTGTAAAGTGGCCACTTAAACCAGCCAATGACAGGTCATAAGCCCTGTAAATGCCTAGACTTCCGAATTTCTTCACGAAAACTCTTTCCCTCTCTGTTGAAATAAATTTAAATATGAACAACTCCCTAGGGAGGAAATCCAGCCAGTCTGCAAGCATTTGGACATAATCAAACATTGTTGAATTACTACCTGGTAAAAGAAGAAGTATAAAAATTGGAAAATTGTTTCCAGGCGTTGCCTAGTAGGTGATTTGGTTCAGCCGGATGAATCTCACCCACGTGATAAAGGTTTCAGCTCTTTCACTTCACAAAAGTCAACAGATGGAAGAGTTGAGGAAATGTGGATGTTCAAACATGGGCAGAATGGTGAATGTTACACAGTGTGTAAAGTGGCCACTTAAACCAGCCAATGACAGGTCATAAGCCCTGTAAATGCCTAGACTTCCGAATTTCTTCACGAAAACTCTTTCCCTCTCTGTTGAAATAAATTTAAATACGAATTGATGTATTTTAAAGAATACTAGCCCTTATGAAAATGTATTGAAAGATTAAATTGCATTAAAGAAAGCTGCAAGATTTTACTGTAATCGCAAGTGTAATTTTTCGAACGAGATTCTAAAGATTTAGGTTAAAGACATATTTGAATTAGTAATTTTAAGGTAAGCAGAGTAATCTCGTGTAATCTAATAGTAAAAATTTTGGCCAATAGAGGCGCAACTGGTCGCTGTATGGAATAAAGGAATATGTTATAATTTACTTACCCAAGAAAAATGATAAATTTTTTTGGTGATGGGTTTTATCCTAATAATACTACAGTATTATAAAACATTACTTACGATGTCAAAAAAATATGGTAAGCTGCATGTAATCGATTATAAGGAGCATTCGCTCCTGCCACAAAGGGGTCAAAGTTTTTAAAAATACGTCTTTTAGGCAGTATTTCAAATTACAAAAAACAATGTTTGAACTTACGTTTTTAAAACAAAAATGCTTTTATTTTATTTAAAATATTACAAATATTAATTCAAAATTAAATAAAAGTACTAATAATCTGTAAATTTCAAGAAGTAAGGCTTTGTAAAGTACATAAGTTCAAACAAGTAGGGTTTCATTATTTTTTCTTTTATATTTTTCTGTTCATGTTTACCTTTTTAAATTAATACACACAAATTTCTAAATTACTTTGCTTATTATTGTTTTTTTTTTTATTTTAATACAGACATGATATTCTTTGATTAAAACATTGTTTTGATCAAACCATCGCGTTTTGTGGGTCCACAAACAGCAACCGAGGCTTCAGTTACAATTTCGATCATCTTTCTGTAGCTTGAATGAGACAAAGATATTTGTTTTTTTCGGGAAGATTGACTTTTTCTAAAACAGATTAATCGGCAAAAGCTTGCAAAAGAGTCTTATCACCAACAAATTAACTCCATGGTAGTTCATTTATTAAACTCCAGTCTATTAAATTAACGCAATTAATTGCATGAAAATCAAGAACAGGTAGTTTGAAGATATGAATATCTTTTGAAGGCATATTTGTTTGCAGGGCTTTCAATATTTTCTAAGTATATACATAAGTATACATATATATATATACGTATATACATATACATATACATATATATATATATATATATATAATAACACTTTAATATATAGAGAGGAGAGGGGATAGCAATGAAAGAATAAGGATAAAGGAACAATTTAAATATTTATATAGTGACTTTCAATCTTGACTTAAATGTAAATAAAGAAGAGGCGTCCCTAACATTAGTGGGTAGATTATTCCACAATCAAGCAACTACTATTGTGAAAGAGAAGGAAAATATGTGTATATAAATATATATAAATATATATATATATACTTTTTTTATTTAATCTTTTTTTTAATTTTGTATAAAATCGTAAGATTCAACATGTCTATGTACTTGTAATTTTCTCAAACTGAACGGTTTGGGTAGGTAGGAAGAAATTGTCTTAAGACAATACGCCTGCTCTTATATGTATACAAACTGTATATGTATATAAAGTGTAAAAAGAAATAAATACATAAGAGAAAAAATAAGACGATTTCATAAAAAAATAACACTCTCTTCAAAGAGTGTTCGTATTTTAAATGTTTTTGTTTTGTTAATCTTCCTTTTTAATTATTGTATAAAAATGTAAGATTCAATATGTCCATGTACTTGTGATTTTCTCAAACTGAACGTTTTGGGTAGGTAGGAAAAAATGGCCTAAGGCGTTGTATATGTATATGAAGTGTTAAATAAATAAATAAATAAAAATTCATAAATCGGAAATAAAAATAAGCATAAGAAAGAAAGGAAAGCAAAATATAAGTTTTTTTTTTTAAAGCACAACAGGCTAGAAGGATCAATTATGGTAGTGAATAACAGCACAGATTACCCAGAGAAAATTCACATTGTGTTTTTGAGTTCTCACCGGGAGTCGAGCCTGGAACCTTCAGTGCGTGAGTAAAGCGTCTTAACCACTACACCAAGAGGCCGCCAAAAATGTCTTCCTGTCGGCTCCAACACTTTGGCTCTGTACTTTTTGAGGTTTCATACACCAGTGTCGCTACTAATCAGGTTATAACGCATAAAGTTTAAATTACCCAGTTAAATAAATTAATTAGTATTTTTGTACCTGTAGTGTACAACTTCCGTGAGATTATTAGCTAGACCATGAAATAAATGCAGCTTAACGGGAAGTAATCTGATATGGTTTAAAGGTATATTTGAATGTGGGTTAAACATTGCTGTGTTACAATCTTATTTGATTGAATATATCACTATCAGGCCGTACAATGTTAAGTTTAAAGTCGAAATACGTTTATTTCTTACAAATAAAAGTAAAACTTCGACGTATGATTAAAAAAACACATTATATGCGCGTAATATATTGCATTTAAATTCGTAGGTAGTTGCCTTCTTTGCAACTCTTTTTTACATTAGCATTTCCATATATATCGTAATTTTTAAGTTTTCTTTCAAAACAATGAGGGCAAGCTTTTTTTGCTAAAAAAACATATTTTTTTATTAAACGTCAATAGAAGAAAGACGGTGATTGATTGAAGCAGGAAATTTGGAAGTCTAGGGCTTATGCCATGTCATTTACTGGGTTTGGTGATCACTTTAGACATGTGCATCATTTAAACATTTTAAAAATACATACTTAATTTGTTTATGTCTTTTTGACGACATTATTATTAGAAATATTTTTTTGGTGTGATAAACTTTTTTGCAAAAATATATTTAAATTATAACTTTGTCCTACATAAAAAGTCTGAGAATACTTATAATTTGAACTAAAAGCGCATTCATTGTTGTTTTTTTAATATTTAAAAATATTATTTAACAGCAATATTGATAAAACAATGTTAATAAAGTTCTCCTCAAAAAAACTTTTTTTTTCCATTAAAAAATTAAAGAATTTTTAAACACTTAAGATCAAAACTGAACTCTCTTAAAGACATTATTTAAAAAAAGTTGTTATTTAAAATTAATAACTTTAAAATATTTTGCCACAATCTGCAAAATTTGGAATTAAATGTTTTTTTTTAATGATAAAATTCCGCAACAAATTAAAACATAATTAACAAATTTGTTAGAAGCTTTTTTTAACTCGCACATATTGAAGTGTGCATTTTTAACAAATAAACTTATGTTTTCAAAATTATTGTCAAGTCCACGGAACATATTAATATATCATAAATATTTTTATTGATATATGTCAACATAACTCTGAAATAATCAATCGGGAAGTTCAGGGTTAAAAAGATTTTTTTTTCTTTTAAAGACTATCAAACCAAGCCAAAAAATACGATGTTTATGTTTATATAGCATATTATCATCTTCGTTTAAATTACACCATCTAAGACGACACGAGTTTAAATCGGTGAGGGTTTCTGAAATTTTAAAGTTGAGCAATGTACAATTTTAAAAAAAATATTTTTTTTACCCGCTAGAAGCTAAAACACGCTAAACATAAAAAACATGGCTCCCGAAAATCAAATATTTGTGTCTGGTTTCCACAACAACATAGACATAATTGATGGGTTATTTAAAACAAGTGGTCATATAAACCCCTGGCGTTGCGAAAAAAACCATAATTTTTGAAAATTATTTCTTCCTTACATTTCCGAGAAAATTAGCGGAAGAATTAAATGCTTTAATCGTTACCGCGTGAAAGAAAACATTATTTATATCCTATTCCCGTAACACTAAACTTTTTCATTACTCAACAATATTTTGAGTTTGTCCAAATTTTTGTAGACAAGGACTGGATTCAACTCCCTGGGGAGTTGTTTATATTAACATTTTACAACAGACGGACAAACTCAAATTATTGTTGATAAATTACCTGGTCCATGAAGAAGTATAGAAATTGAAAAAATAATATTTTCAGGCGTTGCCTAGTATGTAGGTGAAATAATTCAATTAGAGGAATCTCACCCGCATAAATAAAGGTTTCAGCTCCTTAACTTCACAAACATCAACAGATGAAAGAATTGAAGGAATATAGATGTTCCAATATAGGCAAAATGGTGAATGTTACGCAGTGTGTAAAGTGGCCACTTAAACCAGCCATTGACAGGTCATAAGCCCTGTAGATGCCTAGATTTCCATATGACCTTCTCTTAAATGTTCTTCATCTCTGTTGTAAAATGTTTTTAATTACTTATGATAGTCAACCTTAATCGTGGAGCGTTACTATAAGAAGTGTTCATTCAAAACACCATTAGATTTTAAATAATAATTTATTTAATAATAAATACTTTTGTACATTTAATCTCCTTATTTACGTTTTACATTCACAGGGTCCGAGGTTTTTTACTTTCCCGAAGGGTCCATTTCCCCTTTCATATTTTCCTCGTACACAGCGTATCCTATGGCGGGTCCCATGTCCACTATGGGTCTGGCTCTCTGGGCCCTAAACGCCATGTCTTGGGCCACCGCAGACCTTGACCACCCACCGTGCTGACCCCCATGGTCCGCAGTGTAGACTATGTGGTTTTCACTGCCATTACTACTGGCCAGCTTCTTCAGCCCCGACTGAAAAAAATAAGAAAATTAAATGACAAAATATGAATCAAATAACTTGTGACCGCTAAAAGTAACGGTTTTGGTTTCTCAAATTATAACAATAATAGATATTCGATTAGTGTTCATTTAAATAATTAGTAATTTTTTTGCCATTGCCTAAGATAAAAAATTCATATCAGACTGATTCTGTTATTTCTTGACCATAGTTAGTTGTTCCAAGATCTTTCAAATGTATATTTTTATGATTCTATGCAAATGAAAGGCAATGTTTGTATATATGTCCCCGATATACTAAAATACTACTGAACCGATATACGGGCGGTTTTTTGCAAAATAATGAGCTTTGTGCTGGGCATTTCAATGCAATGTCAATCTAAGTTTTATATCACCCCTGTTTTAACATGTGTACTACATTATACTTTGTTAAGTTCCTCACCAGTCTGACGATGTGGGTCATGACAAAACCCGATCACTGGTGAAAAATGTACTCTTTTCACAAAGGTGCTTTTATCCCAGTTTCACTTTTCTATGGCTGGCTGCATAACAACGTTTAATGAAACCCATTTTGTAAATGTTGTATGAACTTTCAAAGTAAATACCTAATTCAAGTAATGTATGCTTTACGAAATTGGGTGCTTTTAAAATTGACTCAAATATTTAAAGTAGCAAATAAATGTGGCAGACAAAAGCATTTTGTAGGGTAGAAAGTTAATTTCGGACCTCTAATTGTTGAGTTCGTAAAACTATCACGCATCCAGAACACAACTCTCATGAGCTTTAGGATGTGCAAAATGGGTTTATATTTAAGCAAAATTCAGTTTTGTGAGCACACCAATAATATGCCAAATTACTTTGAATGAGCAGTCAAACACAACGAAATACTATGACGCACTTTTCAAGTTATAAATTGATATATATTCTAATATGGGTGGAAAAAACAACTATTATTGCCCAAGAGAATATAATGAAAAATAAATGCGAAACAATGAAAATTGTCATGCTTGTTTAAAAGTAAAAAAGGAAACAAGAGGTAATAGAGCACAATGCATTCGAATGTTAAATAATTTAGTAAACATAAATTTTGTTGGCGTCAGTAGGCACATTAGGTTAAAAAAATAAATTATTGTTATGCACACATAAATCAGAAGTTAATTGAGCTGTTGATACCAGTTGTGAACTGTGGTTTTAATTACAGGTAAGCTTTAAAAATATCGTTTATTTGTACATAATATAATGTAAATATACTATAGTTTACTATTTTTTTCTGTAATTCTCTGTGACACAACAACTATCATTTATAAAACCAACTCAAACGACTTAACTTCGTGATATATTATATTGTGTAGCTATATTATCCATTAATTTAACACATTAATTATATCAAAGCTTATAATTTAGTCAGTATTAGGTATATTCATAACGATTGAAATGTCAACTGGCCGACTTGTTTTAGAAATGAATAATACCAAAAACGGCTGCGTCGAGCGCCACATGTGTTGCGAGTCATGTGTCAAAAGTATCATCTCAAAGAAAAATAGTCCGTTTGAAATACTGTTTTCAAAATCGATAAACTTCAAAGGATTAGTGTAATCTGCAAGTTTACTCTCGGAGAAAAATCCTGCAACTGAGTTTAATATGTTTACAATATAGTACACTTATTTGTATGAAGAAATAAGCTGGAGTAATCGGCTAGTTCCTTGGGCGCACTTTATTAATAATTTTATTCAAATTTGAAGAAACACACAAATAGTGACAATGATTTATAAGAAATAGTAATTATTTGTTTATTTTTCCGTAAATAAAGTCACCGTAAAATATGATTTTGGATCGTCAAATATAATAGTAAGCTGGGCAAAATTGCTTCTTTACACTATTCGCCCATCGTAGGGACTTGTAAAATGAAACTGTGATTTCTAATATTTTTTCAAGATAACTCAAAAATACTTCAACTTTCAAAATTATAATTAAATTATCACACGAAAGTCGAATCAAGGGCACTTTTATTTTTAAAATATTTTTTTCAAACATTAATAAAAATTTCATATCGTGAGATAATAACTACAGCTAGGTTATTTTGAAATCAAGATTTTGGAGATAATCGCTAAAAAAATATTTGTTTTCTCCATGAATGCTCCAAATCAACAAGTCGGTATGAATTTAAATAAAATTATGGTGATTTGAATGAAGGACTTGTCTTTTTGCCCCTCGCATGGAGGAGGACACAAATGTGTTTTTAGTGGAGATGAAAAGGATATCTGGTAACTATCCGGTATCTTGCATAATTTTACTATCCGGCCGGATATTGTTAAGAAGTTCAATATCCGGCCGGATACCGGATAGTAGCTGAGTATCCAGCGGATACCTAATATTTATTTATTGGCGAAAATTTCATGAAATCAACGCCGCTTAGTGATTTAATGAAAAAAATAACCACCGTAATTTGAAAAATGTTTTTTTTTTGTAAAAAGTTTTGTTAGTGTATTTGAGTGAAAAAACGCAAGGGATGGGGTGCAGTGCTTTGCAAGCTCTTGACGTCACTGCGACCTGTAAAGATCTATTGTGACGGGAAACGAAAGGGGCACCACTACCCAAAACCATTAAACTTATTTATTATAATTTAAAAACATTTAAACTCTATTGATGTGCAACTCATTAATTGGTAAGTGATCATTAAAACTACTAAGAGAAAATATAAACCCTTTTTATTTTATGAACATTAATATTTTTGTCCTTAATTTTGACAGAAATCCAAGTAACGGGCCGAATATCCGGCCGCCAGATATCCGGTTTATTCCTAGTATCTAATATCCGGCCAAACTACTATCCGTTTCATCACTAGTTTTTAGTGGTTAACTCAAAAAATCTTATTTGAAGTGACTTAGTTGTAGTGTTTTTTATCACATGATATATTTATTCAGTTATTTATATTCTTTTCTTACCAGAAAAGGTTTAAAGCGGGGTTGTAGGCGAGGAATTGCGAGCAGACATAGGTTCTCGCAGTAGACGTGAAAAGCAGAAAGAGGAGATAGTAAAGGTAAGGTTTTCCCGCAATACCGCGTAATCCATAGAAGGGTAGGGGCGAGCTAAGGGCTGTTTCCACCCTGTACTTTACCAGAATCGACAGGACGAGGGCGATTTTGGAGAACATGAGAGCTGCGCCGGAGACGATTGCGAGTTTTCCTATGAACAGTTGAGCAAGAATGCCAAAAAGTCCGATGGCTCCGTACATGAGTGCTTGCATGTTTTTATGCTTCCGTCTTCTCGCTAAAAATAAAAAAGATAGTAAATATTATAAACAGGCAAATTGAAAGGAAAAAAAGGAAAAAAAAGGAAAAAACTATTTTTTTTACTGTTTGGTTCAAAGATCTTTAACTGGCTGGATCAGGTAACAAAGAAATCAGAAATATAGAAGTTGATCTTATATAATATCATGCATTAATAGATTTATCCATTTTCATTTACGTACATACAAACATATTTAAAAAAATAACATTTTTATGCATTGCCTAGTATGTAGGTGAAATAATTCATCTAGATTAATCTCACCCGCAAAAATTATGATTTTAGCACTTAAACTTTACAAACATCAACAAATGAAAGAATTGAAGTAATATATATGTTAAGATATGGGCAGCATGGTGAATGTTACGCAGTGTGTAAAGTGGCCACTTAAACCAGCCAATGACAGATCATAAGCCCTGTAGATGCATAGACTTATATATTACCTTCTCTAAAATGTTCGTCATTTCTGTTGTTATATGTAAATATTTATATGTATTGAAGAAAACGAAGAGACAGTTTACAATTCACATATAATATATATTTTTAAACATTTGATATATAAATATAATGTGTCTGAATAAATATAATATGTGTGTATAAATGTAATATTTTTTTTAAGATACAATATGTAAGTATGAATTAAATATGTATGTATAATATTTTGAGTTTGTCCAAATTTTTGTAGACAAGAACTGGATTCAACCCCTTAGGGAGCTGTTCATATTAATATATTACAAAATATATGAAGAACGTTTAAGGTAGGGGAAAAAAGTAACCTACTAGGCACCTGTTATTTGCTTATTTAAGTGTCTACGTTATACACTGTATACCATTCACCATTCTGCTTTTGTTTAAATATCCTTACATCGTACATGTATATATCAATTTATTTTTATAGACAGTTGAAGATATCTCTGTTAACTTCCGATTGTAATTGCTTTCCTGGGCACCAAATCAATAAAATGCTTTTTAAAAATCAGATTTAAACGCACTGGACGCGGAGTAGAGAAGCGGCTGGGTAGTGGGGGTGGTAGAGGTTTTTGGAAGGAAAACTTGTCTGACACGTGAAGGATTGTTTCTGTTTTAAAAAGTAACAGTAAAAAAACATAAGTATTTCTTTATTCGCCTTTATGGACGAAACGAAAGAATTATTTAACTTTAAACTGTTCCTGCGATTCAATTCAATATTCAACAAATACAAGAGTCACTAGATACTCCACCCTGATGATGCAAAAACAATTAAAAATTAAAATAACCTTCGGTCAAAGAGGATGGGTCTACTACTCAGTAAAAATGTACAATCTACTTCCATTATGCACAAAGAAAATTAGTAAATACTCACAATATAAAATCGCTATTAAGAAATGGATAGTGGAGGTGAGTTGTGCACGGATCGATGAGTGGATCAAGCCAAATAGGTCAAATTTGGGTACTGTATATGATTATGATTACTATATGAGACCAGTCTCAAAGATGTCGCGAAAGCGATGAAACCAATCACTGGATCTTCCAAATTTGTGGATTAAAGTATCACTCATCTTTTATTTACATAATAAATTACAATGAACTTCCATCAAGAATTTTTACTTTCAAACTTAAATGTTTTACTTTAGAGGAAATTTGGTCTACACGTCCTATACAAATTGGTTATGTTTTTTATGATTATTTTAGTTTATATTGTTCATAATGTTAATGACATTTAGGTTAAATAGATTAATTACGTTTTTTTAAATTATTATATTGACTTTGTTAAATGACTAATTTAATTTACACCAACAAGCTACAGAAAGTGGCTTGGTAGGATTTTAGTTTTAGTAAAAATAAAACAAGTGATTTTTTTTTTCAAATTGATCCTAAAAATGTTTTTTAATTAGTAAATTACCGATAAATGCAAAAAGTCAAATTGAAAAATTCTCAAAGCTATGCACTTACGTAAAAAAAAATGTATACAGATAAAACAAACTGTAATACTTACATTCCACCACATTGTTATCATTTATCTTGAACTGTACAACAAAAGATGACAGGTAATTGTTTAATTTCGCCGTCAGAATCTCATAAGGGCTCATCCCTTTAAATGATCTCTCAGAGCTAACACTGTTTTCCCAATTCGGGTCCTTTTTGAGTAATATTCCTTCGGCTATCTCGATGGTCCTGTTGCTCTTCAATTCTTCATCCAATTTATCGATCACTTTCTTCGTCAGGCAATTGATTCTATCCTTTTGCACGATGCAATGCCTGATTGACTTGACGATGTCCATTTCCAAAAAGAAATTTGATAAAGGCGTGCTGTTTTGTGCCGTAGATTTGCCTAAGTAAATTACACTTAGGAAAATTAATGTGTTTATCGACACCATACTGATTAGATTTTGAACTAGTTGCGTGTTTTTGAATAGCTTATGAGACACTGTTAGTTTTTTAGTTGACTATTTGTTTATATAGGAGAATCTTCGTGAAGATTAGAGCGTGACAGTCAGTATACGATTATTTGGGTTTAAATTGAGATAATGAAATGTACTTTGGTAAACATATAAGGTAACGGAAGCGTACAATATGTGATTTTATATCTGTTGCTATCTCTAAGCGCCTTGTTATGAGAAGTATTTTCTGCGTTCTCATACTGTTAAAAAATAAGCAACAATTGCTCGGGAACGTTGCATACCTATCATAAAACGAAACAATTCATTTTTCTATTAAGTTTTTCTACTTGGTTTTTCGTATTTTTCGTTTTCTCTCTATATATCCTCGCCTCTGTTGTATACAACATAATTTGGTCTGTCAGATGTTTTGTATATCCAAATTATGTTTCCAATAATCATGTTTTTATTGTACTATACGACATTTCTTAGACATCCAGATGTTTACTAACTGAGATGGATATGTTCTCATCATCACTATGGCAGCATCATCTGCATGGCATATGATATTAATGACCTTATCTCCTTTAGTATATTCCCTTCTTTTTTTATTCTTAAAAGCGTTTTTTTATATATATGTATTCTGCTTGAAGAAAAAAAGGTTTTAGGCGTTTATACTGTAGTTGTATATTTAGTTATAAAGGTGCTAAACTTGCTTTGTTTCTTTGTTGTTCTCAATATTGTGTTATTTTCTAAATGCTAATATTATTTATGTCCTGAATTGAGTTGTCGTAACTCCTGGGAATGTAATTAAATGTATTAAACTTGTAAAATACTTTGTGTTTTATGATTTATAAATAAAAAAAAATATATAAAAAAAATGAAAAATATTCAACCAAAATGGACACCAAATTATTAGAACAGTAAGAACAATCATTCGGTAACGGCATTTCCAGGAAATAGCAAGCAGCCTGTTAGCCACATGTCCGGCGATACCTACAATCTACAAAAGCTACACTTTGGATAACTTTCTTTATTTCATTAACTATAATGTTGAAACAATGATTTATTCACTGAGTTTTTAATCGTTCACTTTTAAGCGTAAGCACTCGACAAATATCTATTGTAATTAATGTTGATATTTGGTAAATTTATTAATGTAATTTTAAGGTGCTGGAATTCCACTCGTTTATGCGCTCTATAGCTGCAAGACGTGCTGTAATCTAGCTATTATCTTATATTATTTAAAAAAAATCATAATTGGAAAGGGGGAACTAGAATCCTAATCATCTATGCTTTCTGTAGCTGCAAGACGTGCTGGGATATTTATTTACTAGACAGCACCCTTGAGGTGATTTTCACGAAAATGGCGCTAAATAAATTATCCAACTATATATGTACATATATAATTATATATAAGATGATTCTAGAACTTCAAAATACTATTTTGATCGAGCTTAACCTCACTAAATTTTGCCATGAAAAAAGCCTATTAAAAAAAAAATATTTATATATTTACGAATCAGATTGTGGTCCTGTGGCTAGTTTTGTGGACTCACGGATCAGAGATCCAAGGTTCGAACCCAACTCTCAAATAAAAGTATTTAAATAAATATTTGAAGTTTTCATATTTTTATTTTATTTGTATTTTTGTGGAAAAATGTTATTGGTTTGATTTTATGTTTTTTTTATTTGTACATGTATAATTTCTGTATTACTATTGAAATACCAAATATATTAAATAAAATAAGAATCTAGGAATGAATATCAGGATAGACGCTCGTTTGGTAACATCCTCTCGTTCTATTAGGGTGGAATTAGTACATTGTATTTAAATGCGGGTGTTTTCCTTTTTTATCTTTTAAAACGCCTTTAGAAAAGTTTATTAGTCAGCACCCTAGCGTCCTCCCATGCCAATCCTGCATCCCTAAATTCTTAAAAAATATCAAAATAAAAAAGCAATTATTTGAAATGTTTAAAATCTCGCTATTGGAGGCTGCTGAGTCCATTCTTGAACTTGTAACTTATATTATAAAGTCAATTTAATTTAAAAACCATTATCTAGTAGAAGAATGATTATTGTGACCACTGATTTGATGATTTTATGCATATTTTTTTAGTGGCTGGTTCAACATTTAATGTTCTTAAAACTCGAATGTGTCAAATACTGTCAATGCTATTATGTATTAACAAATATACTTCTTATTATGAACTAAGCGACAAATTAAGCTTATTGAATATATTTTGCTGTACAATATTGAAATAAAATAAAACTACTTTTGTAAAACGTAGAATAATTTATTAGGGTCTTTTAAGCGTTTGCATTTGAAACCTATTATCAGTTTTGTGGTTTAATTTTATGCAAATCAGCTGCGGAATATGCGTGTCTGCCTATTTCAAACAGGTGGACAAAGCAGTCAATGAAACGGCGCGAATAGAAGCAGGATACTTCAAGCCAATACCGACTGATAAAATTTACCCAATCATCGGAATCGCTCCACCACACATTCAAAGAAGGATAGCCGCAGAAGCAGAGAGGTACATTCAAACCCACGATCCTAGACATTCCCTACACCACCATCAACGCGTCTGAGATCTAGAAACAGTTGTATCAGAGCTATTGAATCCTCACAACAGCGGAAAAAAGAACTGTGGCGACATGATCTTTGAGCAAGACCGTGAATGGATCCAAATAAAGGTATCCAAGGAGGTGAACACCTATCATACTCCCTATGGATCGCCCTCAACAGACTACGGGGGGGTGTTACACGCTGTAAAAAAAACCTCCAAAGGGGGAGTATCTCTTTGGTGATGAGATATTGTGTGACCCAGGACGACAGCCACTAGTGACATCGTGACATGCCCGCTCATGGGAGAAGGCTGCACTCCTGGGGACCTAATTGTGGCAAACGACAAGGCGATATCTGTCGCCGCATATTGGAGTAGCATTATTTAATCCAACCAGACACGCTCAGTTAGTAAGTATTTAAATACTTTTATTTATTGAATGGTTTATCATTTAGCAGTTTACAAGTATGAACCCCGTTTATCCATATTTTTGAAACGTCAAAACCTGCTGAGTGCGTTTAAAATATATAAAATAAAATAAAATAAAATATTCGCAGTATCAAACATTTATGAGAAATGAACGTTTAATCCACTCTTTCGTTATCTCATACATCATTTAAAAAATAAAAACATATTTGGACCATAACACTTCGAAGGGACAAACAACACAACTCGTCAACTCTCTCAAATTTGAAAGTAAATTCGTCAAATTAAAATAAAAGGTAGCAAAATTAACGCATTTATAATTGGAAATTAATTACGCACGTTTGCTCTATATTTATTATGCAATGGTGCCAATGCATAATTTTTAGATCGTATAACTGTTTAAAATAAACCATTTTTTAGATTACATCGCAAATCCAGTTAAATGTTTCCTAATTACTTCTTATTTGGTTGAAATATATTGTGTTTAATTAGTTAGTCTTAATGTATTACCGTTAGCATTTTATCGTATGTTTTCAATGGTTTGTGCCTATGCCTTCAACAAAGCATTTTTGGAATAAAAATACTTACTAAATACAAAAAAAAATATGTATATAAACAAGATGGACCAACATTGTCAGCGGTAAACAGAAAAAAATCATATTCACTTAAACCTTAGCATATAAGACAAAATAACAGAAGACGAAAAATAAATAAGTTTTGGAGTAAAGAGGCAATGATTTATAATTAAATCTTAAGATTTAAAAAAAAATATTTATTTACTTTTTAAAATATTCTTTTTATTACTTGAAAGTTGGCTAATTTAAAAAGTAAAAAAAATCCGTGGATTTAACATGGAAACATCACAAAATCAAAGAGGAAACCAATTTAAAAGACGTAAAAAAAAATCTAGATATCAACAGTAATGCACGGATAAAAAATATAACAAATAAAATATACAGAGAATAAAACCAACGACAGATATTAACAGAAATACACCTACAATACATACTAGTGTGTTTGTGTGAGAGTAAGTGTGTGAGAGGGCGGGTGAGTGGGTGTTTTATTGGAATGAGGGTGGACATGTGTGTTAATATTATTGCACAAGTGTCAAAAATATATAAAATATTAAGAATTAGAGATAAAATGAGATTTTATCGAGATTTTATTTTCCTCAAATAATTATCTTCTATGGACTACGGGACAATAAAATGCAGATTGTTTTGTTTTGCAAATAATTTATTTAAATATTGATAAATACACAAGATTACAAAATAAATATTTCATGTCTTACTTAAATGATTAAACTACACAGATTTCAGATAAACAAGCTACAACAAATGCGATACGTAGATTAACATCTACACAAGTAACATCGATTATGATGATGAATGCTGTAATGTAATCCGAAACGTCACAAAAGAGCGCCAACGATACACGTCACAATAACCCGTAAAAACTACATTGTGTTTCTGA
The DNA here is from genome assembly GCF_059751315.1 of Micrasema longulum. NCBI lineage: Eukaryota > Metazoa > Arthropoda > Insecta > Trichoptera > Brachycentridae > Micrasema > Micrasema longulum. The sequence continues at coordinate 1,425,889 of NW_028277478.1, read as the reverse complement.
ATGACCGTGAAAAATTAAAGAAATTAATGACTTGTATTATTTTTGTTCAATATGTTTTTTGCATAAATACACAAAAACCCAAAAAAATTATTAGGGCTGTAGTAATTGCAAAAACGCAAACGCAAACGGCTAACGAGTCACTAAATATATTAAGGGAGTATCTATTTAAAAGCATCCTCCAGGTAGCATGTTTTTTTCCTTAAACTTTTGGATTATCATCATATTGATTCCATTTTTTGCATAATCATAATCAATAATGTTAAGACAGGCGCCGTGGCGCAGTTGGTTAGACGTCCAACTGCGAATCTGGCGTCGCGGGTTCGATTTCTGTCAGTTACAAGAGAAAAATCCTAGAAAGATTTTTTCTTAATTAGTCTGGGTGTTGTGGTGTATACTTTTCATAACCTGCTTCCATTGTTTATCTATCCCTTCTGCTGACAAGCCTCAAAATAGGTTACTCCTTTTATTAAAAATACATTTAAAAAATGTCTTAAAATTATCAAAGTATTTTTCTTCCTAATTATTTCAATAATATAAAGTAAATATAAAACAGCTTTGTTTTTTTTTCTACCTTCTGGTTTCAAAGCTACGCAAGTTTCTTTATCAATATATAAACTAATAAATCTTAGAAAATAACGTAATAAGTCAAGAAGGCGAAAGTGAACATTATCGACACCCCCTCGCGATATTTGCGCAGTGTACAGTGAAGATACTGTAAATTATTGAGTTATTCGTCAAAAAATATTGAAGGTAGAATACGTTATCGACTAATTTGTTTAGTTTTTTTTGTTTAAACCTGTTCTCTTTATTTAGAAAAAAACGCCTAGAAAAATAAAAACAAGAAGGCACAAGAAAAAATATACAATAAATTAGTTAATATCGTTCCCCAAAACGAAAACCATTTTAAAAAGAAACGTACAAGTTCGTATTTTAACTAAGGTAAAATACCATTACAGGAGACTGCTGGTGAGATATTGCACAGATTTATATACTTTTAAGCGTGTTGTCAAGATATTTACTAAAATATTTTTTATGTAATAATTTTCAATTTTAGTATTCTCTAAAAACATGCTGCTTCAATTTTCTATTATGTTGTATCCCAACTCAACACAGGGGTCTTAGCTTATAGAGATAGATAAACATGATTATTTTTTTGTAATATATATCTCTGTATAAATAAATAAAATGAATAATATATGCACGTATTCTCTTTGATTATTTTACAATAAATACGTCTTTTTTAATTAATGTATATTTGTTTTCTCTCCTCTGATTAAATGCAAACAAAAGAAGTGGTTGTGCTAGTGGTTTGTGGCTAGATGGACCTCCAGTTGATAAGGGTCTACATATCCTACCCCCTCTTTGATTTACCAACTTCCAATATTTATTTATTCTTCTCTTCACCATGGCCATGGATAGCTACGATTGCCATGAGAACGATTTTCTATATACATAGCAACTAGCATCAACAATCTGTTTTTTTCTCTGTGAATAATATATTCTGAAGACAATCGCATGTTTCATAATTTATCTGCCGGCATCCGCACACTTTTTCATCTTCTGACCACCGCGTCGTCACATTTATCGAGATATTTCCCGCATTAATTATAGTGAAAATGATGTGTTCACGGAAAACCCGAAACACTATTCAGAAAAAAAGACTTGGTGATTATGCATCCAGATTCCTTTCCCTGATCCGCATTCCTGATTTCTCAAAGGTAGGATTTTTATCTGCTGTAGTTGGTTTGGCCGCATGCTGTTTTGTCTGCATCTGCAATCTTCGCGCACTGCATTTTTTCTCATCCCGCAAAAATTAACACAGATCAACGATTCAATCAAATAATACCCACGTGGATGATGAAAGCGGGTGATAGGAAGGAATGGAGACGTTTGGAAGAGGCCTTTATCCAGCAGTGGAGAGAATAAAGCTGCAGAAGAAGAAGAAGAAGAAATTATAAATTGCCACTCCAAATCGTGTCAAAAATGTTCACATTTGTCTACTTGACATTCCAATTTAAAGGCTTTTTATCAAATAAATAATATACGTAGATTAAAAGCAATAAATACAATGGCAAAATAACATCTTGAAGGGCAGAAATTTTTATTTCGAATAACATATAACTTTTACCATTTAGTTTTACTGTTGGTGCTAATTTTTGAATTTATCAAAAAAATTGTACCCAACTTATGTTTACACCCAATAATAAAAATTGATTGCACCAAGACTATCAAGATTATTTGTTTTAGAATTTTATTATCAATCTCTGTCGTCCCAGGCGAAGTTTCTGATACTGGCTCCATTCCTCTCGTGGTTTCTCTTCGTGACGAAGAGCGATTCCAACCTTTCCCTCAGATCCTCTGGACTGGTTGGCTGACCAGCGTATGCGGCAGACTGGGCATAGTAAGGGTCCACGGAGTCATCTGCGTTCTGTTGATCTGCGTGCTTGTAGTAGGGATCTGCTTGGTACCGATTACCATACACTGAAAGACCTAAGGGGATTAAAAGAAATTAAAATTATCATTTTATAAAATAAAGACCTTGGCATAAGCGTAACAAATAGACCCTTCTTTTTTTTGTTTTTTTACCATAAACATAATAATAAAACAGAGTATTAAAAAAATAATGCATAATAACATATCAATGAAATACATATTAATAGAAAAAAAAGTAAACAAATAAATCCCACAAAGGCATGGCCTTTCGTGAGTATCCAAGAAAATGTTAATGAATTTTTGCTCCTATAGTAAATAATGGACATTTATAATATTTAAACCAGTTTATGAAATACCATCAGCCCTATTTTTTATCTATCTATTAATTCTTTATCTATTAATTCTTTTTCTTCCCATTTTACAATTAGTATACACGAGTCACAAATACAAAATACACTATCACATAAACACAAAAAAAACCTACAAAAACATGGCTTGTGTATGGATATACATTTTATTTTAAATTTCAAAAAAAGCTACTGGAAGAATACGATAGATATAAAAAAATTAGTGTAAATGAAAAATTAGGCACTGCATTGGTATACCAATTGCAGTGTTTCTTGATTATTTCTAAAATGATCAGTCTTACGCTTAACGTACCAGTCCAGGGAGTATGAAATATTCTAGTGTAAAAACAACTTTTTCAAAATAAATATTTCTCGAATCGATGATGAATCTGAATCGATCCCAAGACCTCTTGCATGGTAAGAAAACGCGCTGACCACTACACCACGAGGCCGATAGTGAAAAATATATGCTAATAAAACAATGCTGTAAATGCCCAGACTTCCATATTCCCTTCTCTAAAATATTCTCCTTCTCTGTTGCGATTGTCAAACTTAATTACTCCTGAGGGAGTGAAATTCAAATCATCGTATACAAAAATTTTGACAGGAGTAAGAAGTATGAAATTTAATTGAAATTTGTTTTATTTTACCATGTCCAGCTCCACCATAACCCCCGTAGCCTCCATATCCTCCGTGACCACCTCCGCTAAGTGACTGAATGCCAAACACACTGGCTGCCACAACAGCTATCTTTGACAGGATCAAAGCCTTTTTGCTCAACAGAACAAGGACGCCAAATACGATCGGCAAAAGCGTCGATAGTTGAAATTTAAAGCCAAGAAGAAATGGAACCAGGAGATTTTTGGCGAAGAGACGAGCTGAAAATAAAACAAAAATATTAATATATAAGGTAAAAAACAATGGTCTATAGTTCTGGTTCTATTTCACACACATAACTATATTCTTAATCCGACTGGACATAGAAACATTTAGAATAAGGTAATTGAGAGGAGATGAGTCCGCTTCATCGTGTACTGGTTAAGGCGTTGGTTTTCTACTTTCGAGGTCATGTTTTAGATTTTTTGCAATTGCGACGTTAAACTTTGATTTTGAAGAGTTTTTTAAAAGCAATAGTTCGTTATTCTTCGACTGGCACCCGAAGCGTAAGTCTGACCACCATACCTTTATATAACAGATGCTCAAACTTCGCTTCATATGGTTTACAAATGCAGTGATTTATGCACCTCTAGGTGAAGAATAGGGGATGATGATGAATACATAAAAAAGTGTTTTTATTTTTTTTGGTGTTTCTTATAGGAAATATTAAAGGAATTTTTTTTTCAATTTATAGTTGGAACATGTTTTACAATAATGTTTTATTTTCCCTCAGCACGGGACATCCCAGTAAAAGTACATTTCTTCACAAACCCGAAACCGTTTTAAAGACCGCGTGTCTTTCTATCGGTTTATCTAGTACAATAAAGCAATGATTTTTTGTTAACAAACGAGTTACTCAATATTTTTTGTCCAAATGTTTTTAAAAAAAGACTGGATTTCACGATTTCATAGTTAATCTTAACTCGTTGACGAGTTTTTATTTTAAGTTTTCAATTTCATATACCGCGATTTTAATTTAATTAAACTCTTAACTCTAACGGCCCCCCTTTCTTTTTTTTTCTTTTTTTAAAATTTTAAATCATAAAATACAAAGTATTTTACAAGTAAATTACGTTGGATTACATTCAATGGAGTTACAACAACTCATTCGGGACATAAATAATATTAACCGTGTCACCAGAAGTCAAAATCTGCTATTTATAAAATCTTCTAAGAGCAACTTTGGTTTTTATGCTCCAATGTACAGAATGTGTAGATTAGTCAATTCATCACACGACTTGGAATTTTTTGGGATAGATCTTCCGGCTTTTCGTAGATCTCTTCGCGACTAAACAGTGTGGGATGAAGTTGGATTGGCATGGTTTAGCTCAAACTTTTTGATCTTTCGTTTTTTTTAATATATTGTATACTATTATTGTTTTGCCCTTGTTTGTCTTTGCTAAATAGTTTTATGTTCTTTTTGTTCAGTTTCTTGCATTTATGTTTCTTCATGTAACTGTTGTAATTAGCTTAGGCCGTATATATATAATAAAATAAAAAAAACTTAAAATAACACAACAATATAAACGCTAAAAACTTTTTCTTACACAAGCAGAATAAATATATAAAAAAACGCTTTTAAAAATAAAAAAAAGTAGTGATTGATTTTGGCAAATTTTATACAGGGCCTTTGTCGGATATTATCATGCATCCTCCTGACCATATTGTATATTCAAATGGTAGCATAAACTATATTTACTTGTTTCTACGGGACACCACACCTCAGTCAAAAAAAAATATTGTAAATAAAACAAAAATACAAACATTGTGCAAGAATAAAAAAATAACATAAAAATTATAAACCCTGTCGAAGCGCCATCGTTAGATTTTATATTATAAAAAGAAACAAAAGCTCATTGCATTTTTCATAACCATTTCTCTTTCTAGCGGCGAAAGAAAATATGTTTTTGAAAGTAACAAGAGATGGCAGTCTTGTTCACAAATAAATAGGCTCTACGTTCAACAATGCTTGTGAGAAAATTCAACCATTATGACATAGTATGGGAAAAGTAATTTAGCAAAAATTTGCAAGTTTCATTGTATGGATTACCAAAATTAGATGATATCAAGTCCATTGTATACTGCAGTAAATAAGATTACAATAGTTATAAGAGAGAAAGTGAACGAAACATTTCTCTTTTACCATTTAAATTTTATACTTTAGTAGCGAACTTTATTTTTTATTAGTTTATAATTAGCTTTTAATAAAATACGAAAAATACTGTATTTTAATTTGAATTAAAAGTAACACATATCGCATCCCCAGGACTACCCTGTCGTAAGTCTGAATTTGTCTGTTTTGAGTTATGAATACAATTTCACCACACCTTTATTAAAAAAAGTATCTCCATGATTTTTTCCGAGTGAAATATCCCACAAACTTCAGTATTTTTCAAACCCTAGCTCACTAAATTTTTATTCCAGTAACGGTGTAACTAACCTTTCGTTGGTCAAACAATATAACAGTTCTTCAGTATTTATTCAATCAGTTTTATTTTTTATAACAAATTACCTTACATAGCAATCTTAATTTTCAGGCTATCAAACAGTTAAATAGTTTTGAAATTAACCTACAAGACACAGTTTTTGCGCACAGATATAATGTGTTTGCTACAAATGGCTCTTATGCTGCCCTTGCAGAAGTATTTTTGTCATGCAGGGCGCTTTTGGCAAGGTTGTAGCTGCAACTTGTTTGTTTACTCGGTAGTTCCACTTATTAGTTGACTACCTTATTTTGGCATTTTTAATATTTAAAATTATACTCATAAATACACAATGATAAAAAAAATACAGAACTTCTAACCTTTCGTCTGTCAGACGATGATTACGCGATATATCCAAATCTCATTAGCGAGCGTCCAAAATCGTTGCATTTAAGTACCTGATTTCACTATTTAGGGGGTGCTAGAAGTGGGCGGAGTAGCAAGTGGAGGGAATTTACCAAAAATCAAAAGTGCGGGGTGCCTGTAGTCTGTTAGATGAATGGTTAGTGATCTAGGGTTAAATCATTTGATTTAGATATCGAGAAAAACACTTCAGTAATTATGATACTAAAGTATTTTTCTCATATTCTAACAGACGAATGAGCAAATACCACAACAAATAGTGAGCATTTTAATGTCAATATCCATTGATTTACAAGAATTGATAAATTAAGAAAATAAGCTTTTTTCTTTCCTGTAAAATGTCCAAATAAGACGTATCACAGTGTACTTGTGTGGAAATGCGGCATATTTTGTAAGCCAAAATGTTTTTTTTTCCGAAGATTTATTAGAAGCACGAAGAGGCATTAGCATATATGAAATAATAATAAGTAATTAATAAATTTACCTGTGCTCGGTTCGTGGTCATGACTTTCCCTATCCCTGACTCTCGGATCTAGGACGAACTCCAAAATACTATTGGATGTGAGCGTTGGACCTATTCTCATCATCAGACCGGGGTGAACGTAACTCATATCCCACTGTATTGCACGTCTGCTCAATAAAGTGCTGGCGCCTTCCACAATAGCCCTAAAAATAAAGAAAAAAATAACAATGTTATTTTTGTCACCCTTTGCGAGGAATATAAAAGCGCTCCAAATTTTGGTGACAACAGCTTTTAAATAATGGTGATACGTATTACTTGGTCATATACTGCGGATGCCTCTTGAGATGAGAACATTAATTAGGCTTGCCCATTTTATAAGGCGTAAGGTTCTCGACGTCCTCGACGTCTACTGATGATTGTTCTAAGGCGGTTCATGTCAGAACTACATACATGTCAGAACTACATACATGATGTTTTTTTTTGTTTCAATTCATTTTCTACTTTTTTAAAGAAATATTTTTTGTAAATCTTTATTGCCAACATTGATGAATTGCTGTCGATGATAAAATCTTTTTTAATAAGTGATCCAAAATATTAAAGTGTTTTTTTGGCGAAATCGACTCGGAGCCATTCCGCCTTTCATTATGTTTTTTGTTAATTTATATTAAAAATATTTTTCATCATCATCATCGTTCCCTTTCCGCACTTAATGTTGCATAGGGCACTGCATTGGTACACCAATCGCAGCGTACCTTGATATATTTTTTTTTACATGAAAGTAAGATGATTAGGCTTACGCTTCTGGTACCAGTCCAGGGACTATGAAATATTCTAGTGTGAAAACACCTATTCAAATAAATATTTCATATCAAATATGTCGGGAATCAAACCCGACACCTCTAGCATGGCAGGCTAACGCGCTGACCATTACACCACGAGGACGACCATTATATCTTTAATTGCGAAAATAAATTACCTGTAAAAGAGTTCTCCTAACTAGAGAAACCTAGGCCCGTATTTACATGGTTAAAATGACAGGTTACCGACAAAGATACTTTAATTTTTCATACAAACATACACATTTTGTACATAAATATCGATTTGACTTGTACCGCTGTGATATGAACCGATTACGATAGCGTTTATAATCGCGGCTCTGGATTGCAAACGAAATGACGAGCAATGTTCAAAACCTTATTTACATTTTTCATATGACTTGTCAAAAAAAATAAAAATATCCATGATAATTATGAATAATTTATAAAAAATACTTAAATTTTCGAAGTTTTTATCAATAAGTTGTAAATTACTCATCATCACCATCAAATTTTAATTTGTGTAAATGCAGTGCCCTTTGCACACACGAAGGTGCAAAGGGCAATGCATTGTTAAATATAATGCTTCGTATCTTAATCGTCTGTTACAGGAAGGTGAAGTGATACACTACTGGATAAAAATGAATAACTCAATATTGGCAAAAGGGAATCAAGTTGTAGTAGAACAGAATATGAACCCTGAACCTGTGATTCCGCTACAATACCACTTTTATTTTTTTTTAGGATGTTAGCATTCCACATTTCCATGAGCTTTGTTGCTAAAAGACGTTGAGTAATTTTAAAACTCTTAATTTTTGTCAAAATACTTTTTTACTTTTAATAAGTTTCGAACACCAAGCATCTTTGTACTCTGTAGCTGCAAGACGTTTCGTAAGATAGATGATATATCTACATTTAAGGTCGAGTAAATTAAATCACAACTGGACAAACGGGCAAGATTCTTAACGGCCAATGGACTCTGTAACTGCTAGACGTATAATAATTACCTTATATCTCTTCCTATTTAAATAAATAATTATAGTTATGCCCTCTAGAGGTGATTTTTCGTAAAACAGTATAGTTGTTTTTTTTTTTTACTTACATTACAGAATGAGAAGTTAATATTTATTACATTTAATTTTGAAGATGTTTTTTAAATTGACCTAAATTTAAATTTACTGTCTTATATTTCACTTAAAGATTCTTCTCATCGTTTCTTTGAATCCCTTAAAATAAACATGTGTTTATGTTTTTCCTTTTTTAAAAAAATGTTGTTACTATTTAATTTTATTTTTACATCTGAGCATGTTTTTCATTGTTTTTCATTCTTTATTTCCATTCTTAATTCTTAATTACTCTTACAAATTTTCTTCATTTTTAATATTATTTCCATTTGTAAATACTCACTACAAACTACAAACCTTAAAATATTTTTTTTTCACTTAAATTTTAATTTTTAAACAACTTTCATTTATGTTTTCTTTTTCCTTCTCTTTTTTATACTTTCATAATTAACCTTACATTTAATTGCTTTTTAATGTGGAAACTTCACTGGTCCATTAGAATTAAGTCCAATTATGTAAAATATTAAACTTTGTAACTGTACTGTATGTTTCCTGAATAAAAGAAAATAAAAATAAAAAATAAAATAAATAAGTATAAAAAAGCTATAATTAAAAAAGGTGCTCTTTTATGGCCTTTTTCGTATTAGCTATGTAACCAATGCTTATATTGACTGTAGTTCGAGAATCCAAAATTCTAGGAAAAGTCAATAATTATTATTTATTTTACCTTAAGTCAGTTGGGTCTCTATCCAGAAAATTACTTATATCCCTCGGACCGGCATCATCCCTCTTCAACTGCACCCCTTCAGCAAAACTGAATTCTTCTCTTTCTTCTAAATCCTGAAGCTTCCGTAAAGCTTGCTGGCCAAAACATGAAATATAGCTCCCCGGACGATCAGGCTTTAAACACACATTGAATTCACTTGATTTAGAAATCGTATTTGTTGGCAAATCGTTCAAAAGCTGCACTTCTTTGGTGTAAGACACGAAAAAGGCTGTTATTATGAATGCGGTAAGTTTATTAAGACACTGAATTGAAAATGTAGCCATCATTCAATTTAACACAATCAACGAAACGAAAATTTCTTGAGAATTTTTAAGGGATGCAACATTTGATTTTCTGGGTAACTTGCATCTAGTTTGGTGATTTTTTTAGCAATGAACTGTTTTCGCGAATTTCCGTCTGCTATATATAATTTTATCGGTCTCGATCTGGTGCACATGAGCCATTGTTTGGTTGGGAAGAAAGTGAAAGAGTATAAAGTTAGAAGCGAGATGTACCAAGAAGAATTATCTCATTTCAGATTATGTAAAGGAAGTGATGATGTTAAGATACAGAGTTTGCGAAAGATTTACATGAAAATACGGCGAAATAGTTATGTCTATTGTAAATGAGAATTTCGCTTAATTGTTTAGCTTACCAAAGGCGTAATTCTTTCAACCATCGCGCATCGTGAGAAAATAATGATAATTATCGCAAACAAAAACAACGATGTATAGACTATCTAAAAAACCTTCAGCCAACACTTGACTATCCTTAAAAATAAAATAAACCATGTCGGTATAATTTTTTTTTGGTGGGTTCGAAGATTTTCAGTCACTGTTATCAAAATTATCTTTATACGTGGCGATATGTTTTATATATTTTTTTTTTATATACATATTTTTATAATAAAATAAATAAAACAAATTTTTATTTTCCACCTATCGGTTTCAAAGCAAAGAAGCTTTTTCGTCAAGGTTTACGTAACTCATGAATTGATCCCTTTTTATATTTTTATCATGTTCACTAAATACTACACGTGGGCCCAATAAATCAAGTCGTTTTTTCTTACACGGGTGGTAATTTGATATCATTATTTTTGAAGTTAGACAGGAGAGGATAAAAATAAATATTGTTTATTAATTATTGTTCTCTTATTATGAATCGCTTTTTTAATTTCTAAGTTGTCTAATTTTAATAATTCAACATATTTTTAATTTAATTGAAGTCAAATGTTTGAGTTTGCTGCTTAACATATTGATGTACCAAATATATGAAGGCATTTAAATTTTTTATTATGTCCCTGATTTTTTATATTTTTATGGTCCCATGGAGTTAGGACTTATGTCTAAAAAAATGTACAATAAGCTGTATGTAAATAAAAAAATCATTTGGCAGATAATTTTTAAACGCTGTATTTTGTTTACCAATGCAGTGCTCTATGCACCATTGGATTCAGCAATGAGTTCTTCTTCTATTTGTTCCGACACTTCAGCTACCTTTACAGGAGTCATCTTCAGGGTAATATTTGTATTGTGTTGAGAAAATAATGTGTTTAACTAGTAGTAGTTTGTACCGTGTCGCAGTCGGGAGTAAGTTTTATATTATGTATTTAATATCATTGTTCATACATTTATTAAGGACAGAGACACAGTTTAAAGCGATACAATCAGAAACGACACATGCCTGTGAACTTGCCCCGACTCACTAGAAAATCTGTGTAGAGTCGGTGCCCTTGTGATACATTCAGCACAAACAGTTAGTTCAACGCAGTCGCTCAGTTCCAGCATGTAGTTTAAATGCAGCCAGTTCAAGTTTTCATCGCCGTAATACTCGCGCGACACAATTCACTATTTATTAGCCATGTAATAAATACGCATTAAACAGCAACCTCGAATCTTCTGTCAATCTCTAACTAGGGGAGGAGCTCTACCAACCCTCAACAATCAAATCACATAAAGAAACTTTTTTATCTTTTGTACCTTCATATTTCGTAAATACACATCATAGTAGCATATTCATTGTATTTAGGGTATTCAGCGTCGTTTTGTTTATTGTAGTGTATTTCTACAGCATATTTTATCTACAACAAACTAAAATGCACACTCGCCAATAAGGAGAATTCATACATTTACAAATAAATACGCAAATGACGTAGATATATTTGATATAACACTTTTGAATTTTAAAAGGCAGTGTATCAATTTACTATCTTCAAATTGTAATACTTAAATAATACTTTGTTGATTTTAATTGTTAACTGTTTATTGACTTATATTCCAAATAAGTATTTTTCTAACTTCTTCTAATTTTAAAATTATTTTAATACAACCTCTACGAAAAATTGTTCTCCTGTTTTCCACTGGAATATATGTATGTATCCTCATTTATTTTCCACTAATCTAATGGTTTATTTAAATTATTATTTTTTTTCTTTCTCTTCTTAATTAATTTTTTTTTTGCTCCTTTCTTTGTGTAAAATGTATTTCTGTCTTCATATTTAAAAATGCACTTCTGTTCTGTCCACTTTTATACTTATATGCTGATATTATTGAAATTTTTCTTTTTCTTCTAAAAATCATTTATATATTTTTGCTACTTATTTGAGAAAAACATGTCGGTCTTTATTTGTGCGTACGGATGTAAAAACATGTTAAAGCCTAGAAAGCGTTTAAATAAGTAAATAAATAAAACAAATATTTTCTTATGTTGATTTCAACTTATCTAAAATCTCTGGTTCAAATGCTGATTCAGAATTTCCTCCCCCGATGAAGTGTTCTGCTATTGTTGACTTTTCAGGGTGCTCAAGAAAATGTAATATTACAATATTTGAGTTTATCCAAATGTTTGCAGACAAAATACTGGATTTCGCCCCCTCGGGAGTCATTAAGATTAACAGATTACAACAGGGATGGAGAATACCTTAAAAAGGGAATATGGAAGTCTAGGCATTTACAGGGCTTATGATCTGTCATTGGCTGGTTTGAGTGGCCACTTTACACACTGTGTAACATTCACCATTCACTATTCTGCTAATGTTTGAACATACGTATTTCTTCAATTCTTTCATTGGTTGATTTTAGTGAAATTAAAGAAATATTACACAGTGTGTAAAGTGGCCACTTAAACCAGCCAATGACAGGTCATAAGCCCTGTAAATGCCCAGATTTCCTTATTCCCTTTTTGAGGTATTCTCCATCCCTATTGTTATTTGTTAAAATGAAATATTGCATTGAAGAACTATAATTAAAGCCAATATTTCATAACTACACTAAAAAAAACTGAAACTAAGACCTCAAGCATGGTAAGCAAAAACGCTAATCACTGCAAAGTTATCTTTCCCATTATTTCTTTTATATGAAAACACTCTTTGAAGGTTTTGATTTACTTTTACAAAATGAATTACATTTTCCATCCGCCCCGACACGAAAAGGAAAGTAAGAGTGTATTTGTGTTTTTTTAACCTCTTTGTATATCATAAAATTAAGATTTTTGTACGACGAAAGGTTCGGAACATTGGCAGGAAATCCTTTGTCAATTAGAAATTTGAATTTCAATGTCCGGAAAAACTTTCCAATGACAATTGAATTTTGTTAATGAACCTCACAAATCAAGTAAATGGTTTCTATAAAAAAATAATGCATAAAGTTTCTTACTAACTTTGTTATGCTTAAAAAATATGTATCCGAGCAGATGAATAATACAACTCTAGGTGTGTTATAGAACCAAAAACATTATGATCAATTTTGACTGGATTGCGACTCTTGGGAAAACCTATGAAAGAGGAAAACGAGTAAATGTAAGTCCATTTTGTAGTGTAGTGGTTGGTGCATTCTATAATCATGTTTGAAGTCCCGAGTTCAAGTCTTGGCAGGAAAGAGGTTTATTAATTATTTAAACGTGATTCTTTACTGCAATATCTTATTGTCCCTGGACTGGTACGTGAGGCGTCAGACTGATCACCTAACCTTTAGTTCAGACCAACTCTCAACAACAAATTTATATCTACCTACTCGTCCTTTCCATTTTTCTGGCGAACCTCCACGTAACAACAATTACACGTGTGAGTGCCCGTCGAATGTCTTGTACGTGTGTTTTTTCAAAACAGTGTTATTTTTGCTCGGGCTGTAAATGATATATAGTTATTGAATTAATAACAGAGCAATCGAATCTCGTCGTCATATTTTTTTTAAAACATTTGTATTAGTTTCCTGGAAGCACATATTTTTTTGAACCAGGTTATGGTCCCGTTGCTAGTATTGTGTACTTACGCATCATAGATCCGAGGCTTGCACCCCGCTCTACCACAACTTGATTCCCATTTTCTAATAGTTATGTACAACTCGCTGATAATGCCCCCCAAAAACGGAATATTTGGGTAATTCATAGGAATTCAAATACTTATTTTTTACGTTTGAAAAAAAAAAACACAATAACAATTAGTAATAATACACAGTAAGCACACAAGAAAAACTCAAAGCAGAAGTCTTTTGTGTTGGCAAATCAAGATTGAAGTTTTTACATAATCACAAACTAATAGTTTTGCTATTTAGTACACGTTTAATTTTAAGTTTCCTTTGTTTGGCATTAACAAAAGATAAGAAATGAATTTAGCTAGTATAATAGTGGTTTGATTTTGACAATATTTCTTGTAGCAGAAGTTCATTGTCTAACTTGACTAAAACACAATTATCAATTTTGTGAAAAAAACTTTGAGAAAAAAGCAAGTATTTCTTTCGGTAAAAGATAATATCCAGAACTAAAATTTGGTGAAAAAATAGGTTTTTTTTAGTTTTTAATATACTAGAATTTTATTTTTTTATTACATTATTAATGATCTAGGGGTTTATTTTGACACAAAATTAAATTTTAAACATCATATAGATTACATAACTCGTAAGTGACTTAAGCTACTGGGGTTCCTTAAGAGAGTAACCAAACCTTTTAAAAAACCGGAAACTGTTATACGTCTATATGTGATTTTGATTTGCAGGAATCTTGAATATGCCTCATGTTTATGGAGTCCGCAACATCAAAATCATATAAACTCAATAGAATTTGTTCAAAAAAGTTCTTAAAGAATCTTTTAAGCCCAAAATTTCTAACCCACGTTTAAGTTTAAATTACGAGCAATTCCTAACTCTTTTTCATTTTGATTATCTGATAAAACGCCGAGTTATTTTAAATATAAAATTTCTTTATGAAATATAAAACTATAAAGTACATACTAACTTCGTAAATAAAATACAAATGAATGCGGGATTGAGATCACACAGACATCGGAAAATATTCAAGCTGCCTTTGTTTTTAAATAATGCTACATACTACAAACCTATGTCCCGCATGTGTCAAGAATATAATATATTCTGCCGAAACAATATAATTGTCAATTTTCATGATACTCTCTCAGTTTTTGCGTATAATCTCTTAGGAATAAATCTTATTTAATAAGTACACACGTATAACTTATTTTTCATTACATTGAATATAAAAAAAAAAAATACGTACCTATTACATCTTAATATTATATAAATCTATTTTGTGTAATTCTATAATTGAAGATATATATGCATGTAAAATTGTATTGACGAATGCTTTCAAATTGTATGCTTTCTAGTATGTATCTTTGTTGAATTACCTAATAAAATAAAATAAATATAACGTATTATCAGCGATTGGATTTATTGAAATTTTGAATTTCTGAAATAATTCCGAGAGTGACGTCTCAAATTCTTTTCGATTTCTTTTCGGTCAGCTCTGCCGATTAGTCCGCTGATGGTAAGTCAACCGGAAATCTTTCAAAACTATCTCAGAATTGGTTGATTTATACTAGATATGTCGTTTAAAGTAGTAAATTTTTATTAGTTTTTTTTAAGTATTTTTTTCGTACGTTTTTAAGAAACTTTGCCAAATAACGTAATGCTCTTATTTTTACCTCGCGTAGGAAAACATTTTTTCCATCTAATTTCCCGTAGGGCTGAAGTTATTTATTAATTGGCAATTCCTTGCATGCTCACGATGCATAAAATGTCGCCAGATGAAAAGAATTTCTGAGAACCGTACTGAATGCACAAGGTGCGAGCCATATAATTAAGAATAGTCCAGAAACCGCATACGCGCATCAAACAGAAGGCGACTCAACTACTCATAAATGAGTAGGTTGCCGTTTTGACCCATTAGTTTTTTTGTAGACGTCGCTCTACTGAGCTTACCTTAAGGATCATTATATTCTTTAGAATTGAATAGAATTGAAGAAATATGGATGTTCAAATATAGGCAGAATGGTGAATGTTACACAGTGTGTAAAGTGGCCACTTATACCAGCCATTGACAGGTCATAAGCCCTGTAGATGCCTAGACTTCTATATTACCTTCTCTTAAATGTTCTTTATCTCTGTTGTAATATGTTAATCAAACATTCAATTTTGAGAGCCATTTTAAACTTGTTCTAAATAACTTGTTCTTAAATTAAAATAAAATAAATTAAATTTGTGTTATGTTTTTTATTCCCACCAAGCAACATTACGCTACAATCTCACGAATTCGCGCGGCGAAAGTAGGGGAATTATTGGACACAGTCCAATGTATTTGAATATGATTCTTCGCTCCTTTTGGACTATTCTTAATTCTATGGTGCTAGCATTTGCAAACCAATTAAAGAGATTGAAATCAGAAGAAGATGATTATACGGTTACGTTTGTACGTTGACATTTTAAAGCAAAGTAAGACAGCGGCGTCACTATGTCAGTGCGACACGTGTGTCATTAAATTATTAACATTGTGACATTCATCTTTCTTGAAGGAGGTTGTGAGTAACCAAACAATGGCATTTCTCTTCGCTTATGATTATTTTGTCTTGCTCTGTACGTTTTAACTGTCATATCACAGAGACAAAGAAAGTAATGCCCTTGAAGCGGAAAGAAAAGTTAATGATTCAGCCTTAATTTTTTTAAATATTTTTATTAAGGACAATAATAAACCATCACGCCGTTTCTACGGAAAGGTAGTTAGAGATGATAGAACGCCACATCACTCTATATTTGCATGCAGATCTCGCTTCCTCTACATTCAAACATCTTCTCTTGCACGCGCGAAGATTATTCCAACTTTTGATATTTCCATCTTCAAGTATTTCTTAAATTTGGTCATACCATGCCTTTTCAATTTTCATTTTTTTTTATTCAATGTACATAACAAAATGGAATTTCTTAATTCGTGCAAATAGAAATAATTAAAATAAAATGGTAAGATGAGATAAACAGGTGTTCTTAAAACCCTGTCACATCCGAAACCACGATGATCAGTATGAGCAAGAAGACATATTGGCGCATTAAAAGATTCTTTTAGAACGACTAAAATCTTAAAAATAAAATATTTACAAAAAAATAAATTATTGCTTACTTCTGCAGGGAAGAAACGAAACGGGGGGAGGCGGGAGTCTGATACACCGTCAACCGCGCGATCGCACCCCCATCACTTCACCCCTTCAGAGGTAAGCAATTATTAGTTTTTTTTCAATATTTTATTTAAAATAATTACTTCGTTTTAAATATTTTTTAAATATGCTTATATGTCTTCTTGCCTATACTGATCATCGTGGTTTCGGATGTGACAGGGTTTAAAGAACACCGTGTTTATAAAAATAATACATAAGTAAACATAATATCCAGAGATTAATAAGTTAAAAAAGTAAGAGAATCTTGTAACGAAAAATTCCTTCAGAGACGTGTCAATGTCCAAAGTAATATTGTTCAACATAGAGATAGCCAACGTTTTCAGAATCTTTTTCTATTTCTTCATCCATCAACATTCGCATTGTAAATATTCTTAGCCGTTCTTTCGCTGTTCGTTCCCTCTACATGTCTCAACCAGAGCAGAGCCCCTTTCTTAATTTTGTCGATAATGCTTGTCTCAGCTTTACATAATGTACGGATCTCAACATTTGTGCATCTATCGTACATAGTTTTACCACACATTTGCCGGAGATATCGCATTTTGACAGCATTCAACCTACTTTCATCCCTGTTTTTCCAAGTCCATACTTTGCTCCCATACATCAGGGTTGGGACCAGGACTTCATTGTGAACTGTTAATTTTGCCCTTTTGCGACAAACATTTATTTGCCAAGGTTGATTAAGTGCACCGTTTACTCTGTTCCCAGCACTCACCCTCCTTTCAATATCTTTCTCAATCACTCCATCCCTAGTAAACATACTTCCCAGATACACAAATTCCTCTACTTGTTTTAGTAATATAATAACTTCTATTTTGGAATAGAGTTATCTCTCAACCTGCCTTTTTGGAGAAACGTAGAACTGAGATGGACCTTATATGCATTTTCAAAATACTTAATGCTAATGAATATGTAAGTGATGTTGCATCTCTGTTGCAATCAATTTTTAGTGATCCTAATTTTGTCACCAGAAGTCAAAATCTGCTATTTATCAAATCTTCAAAGAGTTCTTTTTGTTTTTACCACAATGATCAGATGTGTATGTTCCTGATAATTACCTAAGACAGCGTCAGGATAGATTGTTTCATATTCCGATATACAGGACCAACCTGCCGATGGTTATGCCTGTTTTAAGGGTTACCGCCATACCGAACAACATCGCTCTGGATATTGATATGTTCCATGTATTTGAAGTGGTTTTCGGGAGCAGGATTCTCCTACTACTTTGAAATAAGTCTCTTTCATGTATTTTTTTCTTTTTTATAATATGTACGCATTGAATGTATGTTTGTAATGTATATGTTTTATTTAAATAAATGAATTGAATGTCAAGACAAGTAAATTTTTTACACAAATTGGAATTCTTTTGGAAAGATCTTCCGGCTTTTAAAACTCAACCAAGAAGTTTCATTGATAAGTTTATTTATAATTTTATCATAATCATTAACTATGGAGTTTTATGAAGAAATATCAATAAAAACATCAATATTAATAAAATATTGATTTTAATAGGTGATTTTAGACTTGAATATTTCATAGTCCCTGGACTGGTACCCAAAGCGCAAAACTGATGATTTTACCTTTATGTTACAAAACTGATCAAGATACACTGTGATTGATTTTATCAATCCACTGTCCTATGCACCATTAGGTGCGGAAAATAATGATGTTGATAATGATTTAAATTTTCAGTGATTTTTTTTTTAATGGAGCGACTTATGACATTGTGAATAATATGTTACTGGAAAGGTCACCAATTATGCCATTGTTAAAGCCTGCTATATATAAAATCATTTTATTTTTCCGGAATAATATGTTACTTAAATAAAATAAATAAGTATGCGTTTATTATTTGTATTTTAATGAAATTGTATAAAATGAGCTCAAATATTTGTTGATTTGTAACATTTGTTACCAAAGAGGAATTGATTAAAACATTTACCCATGATTTTCGAAGCATTAATTATTAATAATTTTACAATCTTCTTTTTTTTTAACACATGTTGCAAATTTATAAACTCAAATAAATTAGAAATTATTCAAAATACGGTTCTCATAACAACAATTTGTTATATATGAGAACCGTATTTTGCAATCCGACATCTAACGGACAACAATCGAAGTAAAAGCTAATGAGAAAGAATTTCTAAATTCAAATTGGTAGATTTAGTTCCATCTTTCACCGTTAGGCTTCGCCAACCGTTCTATTATGACCAAATAGAACATTTTTGAATGCTTAAAAATATACCCTTTAAAAAAAAATGTTTTTTTCTCATTAGGAAAAGTATTTTGATGTTTTATTATTTTTTATTTTATTGTTAATTTTATGTGATTTTTTACCTATGACATGCGCGAAAAAACTCCTTCGAGTCACTGTGTGGTCGGTCACCTGAATTAAAGAAATGATTGCTTGATATGCCATGTCTCTTTTTCTTATTAAACTTGCATTTGTGTCTTGCTAAATGATCTGATTGGATAATACCTCTTTTGATCAAATGAAAGTTTTATGTATACTTGGTAATTTTTTGTTTTTGGTACCGTAAAACGGGGTTAAATTGCACCATCAAGGGTAACATTGCATCAAAAAAAAAAGTTTTTAGAGACACCTGTTGTCATTGCTACTAACAATAACTCATTGTTTCTCCAAATATTCAATGGATGTCACTTTTCACTCTTACCTAAGGTTATTTTCCATTCAATATGGTACTTAAGTACTGAGCGATTAGCGGTTTGGGTTGGTTGTGCAGTTTTTATGAATAATTTCTATAGGTAATTCTTATCACATCTTCAACAGTGTGTATCATTCTAAGGTGAGTAAAGTGGTTTCGTATGTTGAATTTTGTCATGTATTTGATAATACCAGTATTTCTTACTAAATTTACCAATAAATATTAATATTAATATTTCCATGTCCATGTGGAATCTATTAAGATACTGAAGGAAAAAAAAAGTGATGCAATGTCACCCCGCCCTAGGGCTTACTTTGCATCATTTTTCAAAAAATTATAGCTTGTATATGAAACTACAAAATATACTTATAACCACAAAAAAGTAAAGGAAATATATTATATAACCATGACATTTATTGTCAAAAACACTACTCATCTCCTCGATGAAAAAAATCATTATAGCTGAAAAGTTATTAAAAAGTGATGCAATTTAACCCCGTTTTACGGTAATAAATATTTAATTAAAAATGTTCTAACATCAATTGAACATTTTTTATTTATGAAAAAATAATGATAAAACTGCCTTTTATATCAAAGGCTCAATTTAATTATGCCTTTAAATGCAATAAATTAAAATGTTTATTCAATCACATTTTTTTGTTGTACCAAAATTTGATGATATGATTATTTTATTTAGAAACATCGCGGGTCTGTCTTTAAGCTGTATATTTATATTGTTGTTGACTGTTTCTGTAAAATAAATAAACTGTCACCCCTTAAAAAAAATAAAGCCAAATTCCTTAAAACGGACCGTTTTCTCGTCATCCTGTAAAAATAATAAAAAATATTTACGCAGTGTTGTTAGCTAAGCGAGGTATTATAATTTTAGAAACCCACTTAGCCTAGAGACTTTTTAGTGTGACCCGATTTCAGGATCATCTTTACACTCAAACATACAAAGTATATTTTTAAGTAACATAAACTAAAATGTACATTTTCGTGTGTGTGTAGTTAGTTTTTAAATGTATTTATTAAGTGTACTAAATGTATTTTTTCAGGTATTTTTTTCCCTTAAAAAAATTTCCACGCTAAAAATGATCTTTGGTAGATTATTAAACAATCTTCGAATAACACAATTAAATGTCCGATCACTGAAATATATTTTTATTTAGAAGGATTTAACGACCAGTGAACTCTTAGTTTTTAATCCAGCGTTGGGTGAGAAGCTGTTTTTTTAATATTCTGGACAAAGTAATTTACAATCAATATGATGTCACAAATATGTTTTACCGGCAGGACATCGCAAAAATATTTATTTTACAATACGATCATAAAATTTCAACATTGTCTAACACAATTCAAGTTCTACATGGGAGCGTCGTTTGACCTGGTCATGTAAAGCAGTGTAAAGAAATTAGTGTCTCCACGCTTTTGAATAAGTAATAAGTGTGAGTAACAGAATCCAAATCAAAAAGGCACTTAAAGTTATTTATTAGTATAAAAAATTTAATCTTGACAAAAATATTTTATAAATTTATAGTCATTATCACCTTTCTCCTTTCCGTACCTAGTGGCGAATAGAGCACTGCATTTGTAAGCCAAATGCAGTATTTTTAGATCATACCTGCTGCATCAAAGTAAAGTGATGAGTCTTAAGCTTTAAGCGCCAGTCCAATATCAAAAAATATTACAGTTTAACAACCTTTAAAATAAATATTAGACGAAATGTTATTAAATATTTATATATAACCTCTTACCGACTTTTCATTCTCTACCGTTTACGATACGTACCCATCTCTTCGTCTGGACACTAATTAAATCAACATGCAAAACTTAATAAACACACCTTCACCATAATCGTTGTTGCACAAAAATATAAAACTAACATGACATGCATTTTAATAAGCACATGCACTGATTTGGACAAACATGCACTGATTAGATTATAAAAATATTTTATGTTGTTTGGCAACAGTTGAAAAAGCGAGAAAAGATGGAAGAAAAAGCTTGAGTTTAATAGGTTTACGGTGACTATTACAATGAAACATCGTATAACGGGCTATATTGAAAGGTTGTTTAATTATTTATCAAAGGAATATTATTTTTTAAAGTAGACGCAGAATAGTCTTAAAAATAAAATATTCAATAACATTTAGTAAAATATTTGACCACAACGTTATTGATTTAAATATTAATAATAAATATTTTACGTTCAGCCTGCCAGGAATCAAATCAAGGATCTCGAGAATGGTCGGCAAACTTCTACACAGAAGGGAAATAAAATAAGGTAAAAATTTCACCCTCATCAATAAAGGTTTCAGTTATTTTACTTCACAAAAATCTTCATATGGAATAGTTGAAGGAATATAGATTTTCAAACAAACGCAAAATGATTAATGTTACGCAGTGTGTAAAGTGGCAACTTAAACCAGTTAAAAAATAGAAAGTGAAATTAGCTTGCAAAGAGAACAACAACATGGTGTTCCACAAGGGACAATTTTAGGTCCTCTATTATTTTTAATATACTTAAACGAACTATGTGATTTAAAAGTAGACGGAGAAATATTTTCCTATGCTGATGACACTGCTTTTATAGTATATAATAAAACATGGGAGTTAACATTTAGTGATGCTACAAAAAGTATAACAATAGTTAATTACTGGTTGGAAAATAATTTGCTTAGTTTAAATCAAGAAAAAACCATGTATTTACCCTTTCAAATCTCTAATAAGACTGGCCCTTCACAAAATTTGTCAATTAAAATACACGATTTAAATTGTAATATAGATATCTGTAATAAGTGTTACAAAAATAGCTCAGGGGAAAGTTATAAATATCTGGGTATCCACATAGATTATAGGCTAAAATGGGAAACACATATAGCTAAATTAACAGACAAAATCAGATATTTATCTTACGTTTTCCGAAGATTAAAAAATATTTTAACTTATGAAAAATTAAAAATGCTGTATAACGCTCTAATTCAGTCTTCTGTTACATACGGCATAATTGGATGGGGTGGAGTTTTGGACGCACATAGTCACCCTGTAGAAATCGCACAGAAGAGTATAGTTAAGATAATGTACAAAAAGCATAGACTATTTCCTAGTAACGAATTGTACATAGAGAGCGGACTCCTTAATTTAAAAAAGTTATATTTATTACAATGCTTAAAATATGTACACAAAAATAGGGAATTGTTTGGCAATAATTTAAATAGGACTAGTAGCAGATCAGAAAGTGTACTGTCGGTTCCAGGATGCAGAACTTAGTTCGCACAGAGACACTCTTTCCATGTTGGTCCAAGATCTTTTAATCTCCTACCCAAGGAAATACAAAATATAGAATCCCTTCCAAAGTTTAAAGCGGCTTTGAGTTGTGCGGCTCCTCTTCGGCTAAGAATGAAATATTTATGCTGATTAGAGCCCTAAAAATATAATTGAGGTTTATAAACTGAATTTCTACTACATAAGATAAAAACGCCAACTACAGATCTATAGTAGAATAACCAAAATGTATGAAAGACAGCAAAATGTTTGATGTAAAAATCCAGTGTAATATTTTATTCGTTTGGTTTTAGAAGCTTTTTCATAAATATTATATACATGTAGAATAACAAGGCATTTAGTGCATTGTTAGAGCATCTTACGATTTTGAACATCGATTGTGAGTATTAAATAATTAACGCATGTTTCACATACATTTTTTTGTATTTTTTTTGGTCATTATTCAACATTGCTTATTTAAATAAAGTATAATATCGTTTAACCGATTTATAATAATAAGAATAAACGCCAAAACGTTTGATGTTTTTTGTAAGCTTGTATGAAAAAAAAAATTAAGAGGCAAATCATTTTATAATCGGCCTGAATTTAGATTTAAACAAGACACAATTATCTTTAAGTCCTTCGACTGTAAAATCTCATTTTGTGGGAGGTTTCGATATATGTGAGTAAGTGTATATATCTGTTTTTATTTAATATATTTTTTTATATATATATATATTTTTTTTGTGTTATATTTTCTCAATTTTTAAAATTGTTTAATTTTTTATTTATTTTATTATTTTTTTTGCATTTTATGTTTTATTTTTATGTTATTTTGTAAACTTGCCAAACACAAGAGCTAGACTCTTTTTTGGCAAGTTCAACCTTAAGTGTTTAATTTTTCTACAGAATGTATTGTTTATTTATGCTAAAATAAAGGTTTTTTTAAAAAAAAAAATATATATATTTATTATTTAGGAACGAACTTTTAAAACTGAGACCATGTAATATGAATTTTGAATCGGGTTGTGGTCCTGTAGATAGTTTATCGGACTCACGGACCAAAGGTCCGTGGTTTGAATCCTACTCTACCCCAACTTGATTCCCATTTTCCAATATTGAGTTATTTACAACTCGTTGAAAATGGCCCTAAAAATTGAATTTTCGAGTAAATCATACAAACACAAATATTTTTTTTCTTAAAAAAAAAATCAAGAATATAAATTACAAAAAGTATGTTATGAAATAAGGATATAAGTAAAAAATACTCGTATTTCATAAATGTTTTTATTTATTATTTCGATCGATTGCATTAAATATTAAAGTAAAATTAATTACAGATACGTTGACGACACGAACATTATAACATTGTACTGTTAAGTCGGTAAAATAAAAATAAAACACAAAAAATATAAACAATAGAACAAAACTTAAAATAAACAAAATAATATTAAAAACATAAATTAACTAAGACCGCATATGTACAAAAAGGTACGATTGGTTAACTTCAAGAGATTAATATTTATAATATTGACAGGTATGCATGTAGGCACATTAATGTAAAAAAATATATAAAGTTCTAACTTAATATATTAAAAGAAATGTACATCGTTGTTAAAATTAACTAAAAATAACAAAAAATAGAACAATAAGACAAGATTTAAAGTAAGTCAATTGAGTATCATATCAATTATTTCTAAATAAAAGAGTATTGTCATGTATTTATAATAAAGTAAGAAACGTCGTAAAAATAAGAAATATGAAAATATTTACAAAGTTAATTGAAAAATCATAAAACAAAACAAAAAAAATCATTAAAAAAAGTCAAGTCTTTGATATAATTCTGAAAGTCGCGTTTAGTAAATGTGATTCTTTGTAATTTAATTTCTTCTAATACATCGAAAGAAATGAATGGTCATTGAATGTTGCGTCGAATACGTACAAGATCAAAAACAAACAATCAAACTAACGTAACATTTCAATAATAATAATTCAATAAATTACAATAAATTAATTAATAAATAGTGCTTTTAAGGGTGCAAAGCCCTTCGACGACGGATCTGAAAATATGACTATTATGGTTTAGAAAATTCACTCGGATGGACGTATCAAAATACGTCATATTATATAGTACCCGTCTAAAACAACGTTATTATAATGTTATATTATCGTGTTTTGACGCGTTGGGTAATGAACGAACTAGATTGTACTCAGTCTGTTCGAAAGAACAGTGGCTAGTTGATAAAATTCGTGTTTTAGATCTATTCCTGTTTGTAGCCATTGTAGGCCAACTCTTGGGCATTCCTTCCCCAGCCGTGAGATGGAGCATGGTGCTCCTCCGCATAGTGTGGGGCCTCGTGGGCGCCGTTCTTGGAATCCAGCAGCTTCTTGACTCCGATGATGCCGGAAATGAGGAGAGCCAGCTTGCTGATGATCAGAGCCTTGAAAGCCACCAAGGCGAGGAATCCGAGAACTAGTGGAATAAGGGCTGCAGCCTTCAATTTCAGCAGGAGGAGGAGGGGCAGAAGCATCTTCTTCTTCTTCTTGCGACCTGAAACAAGTAACAATACTTTCAGCGCAACCCATAAGAAAACGAGCATTGCAATATTGAAGCTCCATTTAATAATTGAACGTAGTTATGCAGAAAGCAGTCAGTTTACAATTTACAAAAAATGAGATGTTATTGTTATCGGGTTAAGGGAGGTCAATTCTTTGTTCTTCCAAAATCAACCAGGCCATTTTCGTACAAAAAAAAAACTGTAATTATCACTCTCTGAAAATACCATTATTTTAAGATATAACGAAAACGAACGTCACCTCAAGCATTCAGAGGTTGTATGAGATATTACACCCTGCTGTTTCCTGAAAAATGCATATTTTAGATCGTGTAAAAAGAACAGTTAAAATATTTTCACAAAATAAACACCAAGTCAGTAAATGATAATTCTGTACAATTACTGTTTACTGTTTATTTTTGCACCACAACAGGCCAAGAGGCCCAATTACAGTGGTGAATTAGGGTACAGAACACCCGAGCTTGAGAAAAAAAAGATTAAATTTTTGTGTTTTCACCGGGAATTGAACCCGGAACCTTTCGATGTGAGTCAAATGTCTTAGCCATTACACCGCGGAAGATATCTAGTTGTATTTATATGAATATAAAATAATATGATCAATACATAATACACAAAATATATCGGAGTTTTATTAGGAGCTGTTGATTTCTGCGAAATGCACACTTTATATTGTGTTGTCAGCCAGTCTTTAAAAATCATCAAAACTAATCAAATACACAATTGAATTATTTTTTGTTTTAAAAATAAAACAAATCCATGCATTATTTATCATTTAACAAAAAAAAAACTTTTAAACTTTTGTGTAGATTCGATTATTCATTATTTTTATAAAAGTACATTTATCTCAGTTTCACTTTTCTATAGCTGACTGTTTTTTGCATAATTACGTTCAATTAACATACAAAGAACTGCATTACTAATGTGTTTTCTTGACATGAAAAATAATCTTGCAGTTTCAGTGTTAATTTGACAAGATTTTCTTTCAAATTTTTCAAAGAAACGTGGTGGCTTGAATATAGGACAATTTGTAAAACAATCACTCAACTACCTAACCTAACCTAACTTATCCGTGAAATGTCATAAAAAATGCTATTTTCTCCCGGAAAACTAGGTATCTAGCCTATAAAATATGCGTAACAAAAAAATAAATGATTTTTAAATATGTTAATTAGGGGGATTGATTCTCGCAATTCTATACAACCAGTTATTCATTCATTCAATGTGTTAACGAATCGCATACCACGCTGAAAAATGTATGTCACATTAACGATTTTTCGATTAATAAATTTGCATATTTCAATAAAGCAAATTACCTTCCGACTGCGTATCAATTTGCCAGAAGATAACGGTACAAATCGAGAGAAGTAAAGAAAGTTGGCAACTAAGAATAAATTATTGTATTCTACATGTGTGTAATTTAAAATTGAACATTACTACTGCAAAATGTAATGAATAATCTGTTCGCGATTTATTCAATAGGTGCGCAATGTGGGTGTCTAAACTATGCCAGTTTGCCT
Source organism: Micrasema longulum (assembly GCF_059751315.1). Taxonomy (NCBI): domain Eukaryota; kingdom Metazoa; phylum Arthropoda; class Insecta; order Trichoptera; family Brachycentridae; genus Micrasema; species Micrasema longulum. The sequence goes on along the minus strand of NW_028277478.1, from coordinate 1,399,019 downwards.
CGATAAAAACATACGGCGTGTTCAGTAGGTCAACTGGTATTGTGAATTAGATATTGGCTATTAAAATAATAGGGTGACTGAATTAAAGATCAAGAGCAAGGTGCAAGAAGCGTCACTTAACAGTTTTATTATGTGAACTACGGGTAAAATGAAAGAATGATTTACAACGTGAGAAATTTATTTTTTGTAGTTTACTGTGGGAGGATAAAATTACTATTTTTATTAATTTGAATTGAATTATTGATTTTGCATGAGAAATGGGTTAAATATAATGCAAAATTTGTAATTGGTTCTATGCGCTTATTGGGTTTTTTCCCGTATCAAATCTTACTTTAGCTGTTATCGTTTGGTGACTTTGTTTCCTTTGGTCACGTTTAATCTCTCGTTGTTAGTTGAATCACGTTTGTTCTGAAATGTTGCAAGTGTTCGTAATAAAAAACGAAGTATAAACGTGAAATCACGGAAACGCTCGATGTCAGAATAAATTTAAATAAATTATCTTGGTCTTGATCTTCCTACGACAACGCATCCTCAAAAAAAGTAGGTGAAACATAATCAACTTTTATAAGCGACAAAACACTTTATGAGATTCCCAAAACCGGTTTGACAGGAACACGCGAGAAATGTGATAATTTCTCGTTACTTATCCCTGAAAGTCGAAACCCCGAGAGTTGCTCAAGGTGCGTTGAACGCCATCTGCTGGACGGGAGATACACTTTCTCCTGACCTACATCCGTATCCGGAAAGCGATGGCCTCTGAGCCACACGGCCAACGATGTCTAGTGCCCGAGAGACATCAACGCGCGGGACTTTCGAACGAGACCCGAACCGATGGATTCTTAAGTCGCATCGGTAAAGAAACGATTCCGAATTCGATGTAAAATATAAATTTTTATTCATCGATAGTCGTATGGTAATTAGATAGTCGTATAAAGTATTTTTTACCGGAGAAAGTTTGGTTTCTAGGTAATACATGTGTGGGCATCAATTTTGTGGGTCACTCATTTGGAGGATCAAATTTATTCGTATTCAGAATACATATTATGTACCGCTGGCATATTTGACCGTTAATTCAATCTAGTTTTTTTTAAATTTGAGTATATTTCCAATAACGGCATGAAATTGATAGCGTCGGCACTTGAAAGACATGACTTTGAACATAAAAAGATTCATTGAAATGAACGAAGAACTGAAATTACTAATAAGAAAACATTCAACTCAAAGCGATCAAAGTATCTCTATCTTGTTGTGTTTTTTTTTCAACTATTGAATAAAAAAAATAGTTGGAAGCGACATCTAATTGCGTCTAAATACGGTTTGATCTAACGTCGTGAAGCAGTTTAGAAAGTGCACATGGTGACAATTTCCAATAGTGTAATTCAAGAATGATGTTCATCAGATATCTTCGACTAACGACATTTTCGAAAAGAAAGACATTTCTTTCACAGCCAAGTGGGTTAGCAATCTGTTTGATGTCCATGACCTGGTAATGTGGTCAAAGAAACTAAGTTTCTTATGATAATGGCGTATGCACCTGTTGTCATTCATATTTACCGAATGAATTTTCTGCTTTTGTTGAAAACCAAACTGTTTTAAAAAATTAACCTGAAATAAATGATTTTGTCCCCGTTTAGCAATCGAAATTGAATTTTCTAGCAACAGAATTGTAAAACTATTAGTATTTTAACATTTAAATTCAGATTAGTCTAGTAAACATCAAGTAAACTCATGTTATTAAAAAAAATAAAGCAATTTCCACAGATTTAAAAATGAAATATTGATCTTAAACTACCATGTAAAACAAAATTATGATTTTTTGCAATGATTATCACATAATATTTTTAAAATATTGAAACGTTGTTTTTTGTTAAAAAAAAATTATATGAAGTTTGTCTCATAAAAGTTTTTTGTCACTAAAAAACTCGTTAATTTTGGAAACGAATTTAAGTTGAAAAATTTATGAACAAAAAACAGTATTTTCATTGTGATTTCTTGTTAAAATAAAAATTATTAAAAAGTTCTTAACCATGAATAGTTCTATGAGATGCTCGGTTACGTACATGATAGTGACAAGCACGGTGAGAAGTGTAATCAATTATACAATTCTAGCTGGACGCGACTATAAATTAATATATGGGCGGAACAAGTGTAATGAATTATGTAACTGAATTAAAATAAAATCACTTAAAGCGGAATGAAATAGAGAAAGTGTTAGTGTTAAGCCTACAGCGTGGTCGTGACAATGACCCCAGTTGCGTTGTGCTCAGAACGTCTTAGTGATTTTATTTTGTCTGTCTAGTACCAAGAAGACTGCGGTTTTGTTTTGTAGAAATGAATGAATTGCGAGATGATAAATACTACAGAAAGAGAGAGGTTTTTTTATGAGTTTTTCATGATGAAATTGAACACGCAATGAAAAAACGAAGAAACAAAACATAGAGTAGGTTAATTTTGCTGAGTAACATGATATAACATGCAAAAAAAATTGATCCAAATATGACGCTGATTTTGGAGCTGAAATTTATGTTAAGCGATGAAATAATCGTCCAACATTACAGTAAAAAATACATCATAGCTCACATTTCTTACTAAATCCTGTTAGAATTCTAAGCAGATTTTGAGGATACATGGTTTTGAATTCGATCAAAATTCAGATATTTTATTGTTTTTTTTACATTTAAAAAACACAAGAGATCTTTTTTTCTCAAATAATTTGAAATTGATTTATAACAATCATGTTTTTTTTATGTTGTGAGCAAGATTTTCGTATCAAAATGTTTATTTTTACCAATTATCAGCTAATCAACTTTTTGAATAATTTTTGTCTCTGTGAGGAGTCCTCTTAAGTTTAAAATACGTCTAAGGTGTATAAAAAAAGTGAATTTATTTGAAACATTTGACAGGTAGGTTAAAAGGTTAAGAATGTGGTGAAAAATAGCTGTGGAGTTTTGGAAAATTACCTTCTTCCATGGATCGCTTCATTTCATCGATAGAGTCCTTGGGAACTTTGAACTGGAGGGTGTGTCCCTCGAGGAACCTGGCAACCCTTTCGACGAGACGACCCTCGACCTGATTCTCTCTGGTGGCGGCATCTTCCGACAGAGGCTCTTCGTTCAGAGCCCTTGCGCCTTGCTGTCTAGAGTTTTCAGAAGAGGCTACGAGGGAAATGCCTTCAGTTACTTCTACATCGCCGTTGAGGTTGTCAACAAACCTGAGAGCCCTTTCCTGAAAAACAAAAAATAAACAATTTATATACCATTATTGCCTTTTTCAAAAAATCAAGATATATTGTATTTTTTAACATAATAACTAACGCACTCAATAACTGAATAGTTACTAAATATAAGATTAAAAAGAGTATTGTCAAAAAAGTCTAATTAATTTATTTATCAACAAAAAAAACGAAAAACATAAATATTTCATTCAACAGAATAACGAGATTTTAAAAATTAATTACGTTGAATTTCCTGTAATTCAATATAGTTCGACGTATCTTATTTTAAAAAAAATAGATTACTTATCGAGAGTGTTGTTTTGTAATAGGAAGATCCGTTGTTTATGTTTGGATGAGAAAAAACACGTTTTTGTAAATATTTTTAAAAAATAGGGTAAAAAACTTAATTTTGTATGAAATTCACAACATGATTTTACTTTCAAGTACGCGACTAAAAAATAAAACAATGAACTTTTTATGAAATTTAAATTTATAAACTTTTTCTATTCATGACTGAACTTCCGATGATATATACCTTAAAGCACAGGGAAAGATCACTTTCGCCACACTCCTTGACGAACTTAAACGCCGAAGCCATAACTCCATCACTGCTCTCAGTAGGCATGGCCGAAGTCACCGCCACGAGCGCCATAGCTAACCAAAGACACCTCATCTTCAAATAATTAAATATCTCGTAACAACGGTAATCCCTTAAGCTTCGTTCGTTGAGGAGGTAAACGGCAGACTATGATTACTCCAACCAATGTACACGGTTTTATTCACGTCCAAAAGCTCAAAGGAGGGGGTAACGTATGACCCCCCATGTCTCTTCCTCCGCGCCCCTCTGAAGCCTATACGGAGCCTCCTCACAGCGAACCGGAGGCAGGAGATGCAACCCGTTGCTAGGCGAAACTCAAAATTTCAACCAATAAGGTCAAAGTGAATTTAAAATTTACACTATGAGGTTAATGATAAATTTATTCTCATTTTGTGCGTGACTCGGAATATTTGGAATTCATATTATGTTTGTTAACTTAAATTCGAGCAAATCACTTTATATCGCACTACCAATTAAATTATTAATATACCAGAAGTTTTAATTACAGAAAAACAGATGTTCACGTTGAATAAAATATGACATAAGTTAATTTCAATTTTATATATTGAACTTTTTGTATATCATGTAAGTTGGGCATTGGTAGGCTTATTGCCATATGGTAATTTCTTCCAACCGACCAATAAAATGAAAGTTTTATTTATATAATTTAAGTAACAAAACACATTCAATAGAAAATTAATTAAAAAAGGCTAAAGATATACAAAAATAGAAAAAACTGAATTTAAATTACCATAGATTTAGATCAATACTATTAGTCGATGGGAAAAAGTAATAAGAAAGAAAGAGGACAAACGGAGAGATTCCGGATAAGAAAGGACACGTTTTTTTCAGACGTGATTTAATCATAGATACTTTAGTAATATATTTGATAGTGGTTGGGAGATGATTCCACAGTCAAGGCGTATGGATACTATGTGAGTTAGAGAAGAAAGAGGAATTGTGGATGGATATTAAGAAGTTGCTTTGAAAATTAATTGATTGTATCTCATATTTAAATTATTTATAAATAAAATTTGAAAAATTCAAGGTTTTTTTGTATAAAATCTTAAAAAACAATCGTTTACTTCTTATCTTCAAATTCATAAAGACTACATATATATATAGTAAAGTTTCTATGTCATAAAATGAATGTACAATACCTAGAATAATATCGGTAATATCTAACAAAATGGTATTACATATTTGTACATAACTTTTTACCTACTTGTTTATGTCTACCGGTTTCGAGACGTACCCGGCTATTCGATAAGACAACAATTAAACTGACATAGGGTGCGTTGGTTGTTATTAAAAATTGTTGTAAAATTGTTAAATAACCGGTCTATGGTCCAGTGGATAGTGTCGCGGACCCGCGGATCAGAGGTCCAAAGTTCACATTCCACCATACCACAACTTGGTTTCCTTTTTCTAATAGTCAGTTAAATACAACTCGTTAAAAATGGCATCAAAATTTGAATATTTGGGTGAATCGTAAAAACGCAAATATTTATTTTTAAAAAAAATATGGTAAAATCATACTTCATTCAGAAGAAAATTTTCTGCTATACAAGATATTGTATTTGCTTTTACCTGATTTTTATGTTTTTTTTATTACAAGCCTTAAAAATGGAATGACAAGTTGACGAAAGTGAGCATTTCTTAAACACATCCTTCTGTTCGCTCTCAATCAAGAGGATAAAGCTGCTCGCAAAATGTATGCAGTGTACGGTAAAGATGGCACTAATTATTTTCAATTTTTTTATAAAATTTATTTGTTGTGTTAACATTAGTTGTTTGTTTTTTTTTCCAAATTATGAGAACAAGAAGACAAGACAAAAAAAAACAACAAATTATTGAAATAACGTAGTCTCTTTCATTGTTTTTCAACAAATTTATCTTATGATAACACTTAATGTTTATTATTTGAATGAACTCTCAAAATTGGATTGTTTTGTAAATTTAATTGATATTAATTTATTCAAAATTATATTTAAAAAAACTATAGTAATTCCTTAATAGACATGTACTTAGTAACACTTTGTTATAAATTATTATAAAAATAAAACTTTGTTATAAGTGTAACACAATTTTATTCTCGTACTTAAGACAAGTGACTATATTTATGCTAACACTTTAGATAAGTGGTATAACTACCCTACTTCAGATTCTGATCAATTCGTTTATTTTTGTGTGGATTCTATAATTTTATTTATTTAACTTTTTGTGCATAATGTTATTTGTACATTGGCGGGCTTATTGCCAAATGGTAATTTTTCCAACCAACCAATAAAATAAAAGTGTTATTTTTATAATTCAATTTACAGAACAAATTTAATAGAAAATAAAGATTGAAAAGCTAAAGAAATATAAAAATAGAAATAAAAGTATTTATTTATAAATTACCTTAAATCAAAACTATTACTCAATGGGAAAAAGGAAAAAAGAAGAGAGAAGGAAAAAGGAAAGGAGAGATTAAGTAAGAGAAAAGAGATGTTTTTTCAGACGTGATTTAAACAGAGATAATGTAGTAACATCTTTGATGGTGGATGGGAGATGATTCCACAGTCAAGTCGCATGGACATTATATGAGTTAGAGAAGAAAGAGGAATTGTGGATGGGTATTAAGAGAGTACCTTGAGAATTCTAACGAAGAGGTGAGCCATGAACTGATAAGCCCTGAAATTTTTCACGCAGGTATAAAGGAGCGTTAGGACTATAAAATACATTGAACAGAAGTGAGAGGGAGTGATAGTCTCTCCGCTGTCTAGTTTTGAGCCATTTCAGTTGCCTACGATAATCAGAAATATGGTCATATTTCCTAAGACCAAAAATGTACCTTATGCATGTATTCTGAAGTCGTTCAAGTTAATTGAGTTGCTCACAGCTTAAATCAGTCATGAAAACATCAGCGTAATCTAGAATGGGTAGTAGTAATGCTTGTTCAAGGGTGAATTTAGGATTAATGGATAAGAATAATGACACCGTGAACAATATTTTGTATGTATTTTTAGTTTTATATCACACGTCAATGGGATAAGTGCTTTGCCAAAACTGTAGTAATATTTTTCTAGTAGAACAACAAAGTTTTATTTTCATAACAGTTGTTAATTTATAATTTGTTTAAATAAATATAGGGTTCAATAAAAATTACCTTTTTTATAAAAACAAAATCAGACTCTTTCTTATAACACTCAAGTTTTCTCTATATTCATCCCACGAGTCGATGCGACAGACTCAGCATTCTTTATTTTATTTCTCTATTAGTTTGAGGTAAATGTCTTTTAAAACAATTCTTTAAAACATTTGGTACAAGTAACCTGTTGGGGCATTGTTATAAAAACTTTTACCAGTTAACAAACGCACATAAAAAATGAAGTTTGAAGTATATCATAAAATTCTTTAAGGTGTTAAAATCTTACTCTTTTATAAAAACAATTAACATATAAATTTGAATAAGATAGCGAAACAATGAGCACATCAAACTGATACAGAAATTGTTAAAATATACTTTCTTTGTTAACTTTTAACGAAGACATTTTATTTAATTATGTTATAATTAAAAATTTTTTTTTTCATGAATACCATGCTGATAATTTGTTGTGTCATGTAATTTTTTAAAAGTTCATTTTTAAGAGGTTTTTTGATGAGAATATAAATAAAATATGGCATTATTATAATTACATAGCTTATACAAGTGAGTAGAAATGGTGATTAGTTTAACTACGGCAATTATTCCCTTTTTATGGCCTTTATTTATAGAAATAAAAGAATCTACTTTTGTTTTGGCAAGATTGTTGCTAAATCCTGGACGAGTGGTTTTAACTCGATGGCTGCTCTAAGGTAAGAATCATGAAAAATGTAACCCCATGAAGAAAAGTTCGTCTAGTAATATAGTGGCTCTATAACGTGATACCTTGTAAAATGGGCAACGTGGTGAAGGCTCTTAGGAGGTATCCGTAATACAAAAGTGTAAACAAGGCTTCACAATTAACCCCCTACTATTTTATCAATTTTTCAAATTTATCCAAAAATGCTTTAAGAAGAAAAAAAAACTAATTTCTACCATATCCGTTGACCGTACAGTCACCCAAATGATGAATTGACGAATCGTGGTACAAGAAATGTGCAAACGCACATATTGCGGTATTGACAGAGAGGAAGGGGTATACCTCAATACATAAAACATGTTTACTGAATGGCTATCAAATTATCACCGGAATTACTAAAGAAAGCATTTTAAACGTTCATTCACAGGGCGACTGTTAATGTTGTATGTTTTATTTTTTAATTAGTAATTTAGAAATAAAAATAAAAAATAACAACAGAGATTGAAAAAAAATTCTCAGCATTTACAGAGCTTATGACCTGTCATGGGCAGTCTTTAGATGTCATTTTAGTAAATGTGGAACATGAACTATTTAATTTTTCCTTTTACTATATTTAAGTTTGTTGTAATGTTCGTAGACAAAAGACTGGATTTCACCCCCTCGGGAGTCATTAAGATTAACAAATTACAACAGGTATGGAGAATACCTTAAATAAGGGAATATGGAAGTCTAGGCATGTTCAAACATAGGAAAAACGGTGAATGTTGTACGGTGTGTAAAGGGGCCACTTAAACCAGCCAATGACAGGTCATAAGCCCTGTAAATGCCTAGACTTTCATATTCCCTTATTGAAGGTATTCTCCATCCCCGTTGTAATTTGTTAATATTTTGTCTATGTTTAAGCATGTACTTTCCTTCAATTCTTCTATCTGTTGTGTGATTTTTTTAAACAATTGGGCAGCTTATTGTTCGGAAAAGAATCACCTGATTCGTCCGAAAACAATTTTTCAATAAATGAAATTTTTGCGAAGTTTTGTAAATTTAGGTCGAAGTCACAGAAATTTTGAGTGAAGCAGATATTTCATTAACTTTATTATTACGTACATATTTTTTATTTCTGAACTTTTACATTTGTTTTACTAAACATAATTTTAATTAATGTATTAGGAAAAAACATTTTTTTGGTATGTGCAAGAGTGTCCTACACTAATAAACAAAGAAATTGTCAATACTGTTTGTATAAATACTGTTTGTTTACCCAATAAAATAAATAAAAATATAAGCAACAACGTTATACACATAAAACTAGGAATAAAAAGAAAGATGAAATTACCTATAGGAAGAAAAACATAGTTTTAAAACTGATTGTACAAGGGATTAAAGCCTTACAATAAGTTACATAAAGAAATAAAAGAAACAGAAAGCATTTAAATATTTCAAATTGATTTGAAAAAATTTGTTCTTGAGAAATTTTGATAAAAAACTGGTCGATTATAAAAAGTTTATATTGGTTCTAGGGATATTATGAATTTACTTAATAAAGCATAAATAAATAAGTTATGCAGTGATTCATGCACCATTAAATTAGGATGGGGAATAATTAAGTAACTAATGTCCTGAATAAAAAACAGATATGTCTCAGAACCAACGAGCAGAAAAAAAGTCGATAAATGGTTTTCTACATATATTAACTATTATTTATATAAATGTTTGACTGATAATAGTAAATATTTTTTATTAGGTGATTGATACTTCCTGATATCTCAGTAGTGTCATGTTGTCAATTTCACAATCGCATACGCATAAGATGCAAAGCAAACAGCGCTTTATGGTGCCACCAACAGGAACTACCAAGGTGTCACACCTTAATCTCAATTCTCAACAGTTACCAAAACGGAAGTGAAGAGAGTTCCTTCCTAATTTCAAATATTTACCGCGCGAATCTCGCCACAGCCGCTTGTGACAATGCTGACGTAATTTTTTATGTTCGAAAAATGAAATAGATGTATATGAGTGTTTCCGTGCGCAAAAGTGACGGTTAAAGTTTTGTTAATTCTCATAATTTGTTTTTTTTATTGTAAATTAAAATTGATTAAAAAATTAGTGTTTTAAATTATTTTTTTTGGTAATTTTAGTTCAAGTAAATACTGGTAGTTTTTAACGTAGTTCGCCTCGTGGTGTAATGGCCAGCGTATTTACTTACCATGCAAGTGATCTGGGATTCGATTACTGATGTGGTTGACGCGAAATGTTGATTTCAAAATGTATTTTTGAATTATAATATTTCATAGTACCTAGATTGGCACTTGAAGCGTAAGACAAAAAACGATCAAGATTCCCTGTAATTGGTATACCGATGCAGTGCTCCATGCATCATATGGCGTAGAAAGGGAATTTTTCGAATTTGATAAATGTATTTAATAAAACAATAGTAAAATAATGTAAAAACCGCATATTCAGGAGCGTTTAATTTACTGGTTTTCTCATTAAGTACTTCTGAATATTGCGTTTATTTTATTCCGTTGCATCTAGAGCTATAGTAAGTCACTTCACCCCTACACAACCAGCGCGCTAAATCGGTGTACGCGCATTTGCTGTTGGAGGCCCTATAGCATGGAATTCTTCCGCAGCAAAGTTGCGGAACTGTAATAGTGGCGTGTTATTTATTTTATTACCTTTTTTCAGTTTAAATATTGTACGCTAAATTATTTTAACATATTTATCTAAGTACCAACAAAATAAATTGTAAAATCGAATTTTTTTATTAAATGTTTATCCTAACAAAATACAATACAGCATAGAATTTCTTTTGTAAAGCGTCAGTGAGGTATAGTATTACAAAAATAGCGCTGTATAAGTTATCCGTAATATATCAATAATACGATGAAAGTTTTTTTTGTGAAGTTAAAGAGCTGAAACTTTTATTTATGCGGGTGAGATTCATCTAATTGAATTATTTCACCTACATACTAGGCAACGCCTGAAAATATTATTTTTTCATTTTCTATACTTCTTCATGGACCAGAAACATCAACAGATGAAATAATTGAAGGAATATAGATGTTCAAATATAGGCAGAATGGTGAATGTTACACAGTGTGTAAAGTGGCCACTTAAACCAGCCATTGACAGGTCATAAGCCTTGTAGATGCCTAGACTTCTATATTACCTTCTCTTAAATGTTCTTCATCTATGTTGTAATATGTTAATATAAACAGCTCCCCAAGGAGTTGAATCCAGTCCTTGTCTACAAATATTTTGACAAACTCAAAATATTGTTTATATATTTTATGTTTTCTCTTTATAATAATAGTAATAATAATAATGTGTAAAATGTTTATCTTTTACACATATTAGTGAAAAACTTTCACTGGATGATCGTTCTATTTAATAAACATATTTATTTCTACAATTTCTGTTGTTTATCCTAATAAAAATAGTATTTTAGAAATGCAGTAACCTGTCTCAAACCAAAATTGTGTTTTTTAATCTTAAATATTCCAAAAGAATCTCATAATTTGAGAATTTAACTCTTAACCGATAAATTACTAATTCAGTTACAAGAATCTCAAAAGATACATAAAAAGTAATGTCTCGAATTATGTGCATTCCTGAGAATCGTTTGTAAGAGTATAGACGTATTTATTGTTTCACATTGTGTTACGTCTGAGTGTGGGTGACCACGTGTTAGATGCACTTACGTAGCCTTGAACTATTTATACGATATAACCTTGAGGTGAACCTTTGAAAATATATGAGAGTAAGCTTATTATAGAACTTTAACCACACACGATGTTTGATTCACAATAACGTGCTTTTGTGCATCATTGGTACTGATTTATTCAAGACACACAATATTTTTATAAGACCTCTTACGCTTTAGGTACCAATTTAGGGCAACAAAGTATTATAAGCAATATTTTGAGTTTGTCCAAATTTTGGTAGGCAATCACTGGATTCAACTCCCCGGAGGACTGTTAATATCAAGATATTACAACACAGATGAAGAGAATTTAAGAGAAGGTAATATAGAAGTCTTTTTTTAATGCTGACAAATCCACGTGGTCCATAAAGAAGTAAAGAAATTGAAAAAAAAATTTTTTTAATTCAATAAATACGCGTAATTAAAGGTTTCAGCTCTCAAAATAACATTTTTATGCGTTGCCTAGTATGTAGGTGAAATAATTCATCTAGATTAGTCTCACCCGCAAAAATTATGATTTAAGCACTTAAACTTCACAAACATCAACAGATGAAAGAATTGAAGGAATATAGATGTTCAAATATGGGCAAAATGGTGAATGTTAGACAGTGTGTAAAGTGGCCATTTAAACCAGCTAATGACAAATTGTAAGCCCTGTAGATGCCTAGACTTCTATAATACATTTTCTTAAATGTTTTTCATATCTGTTTTAATATGTTGAAAAGTATTATAGTATAAAATCACCTAATTAACAAAGATTTAATGTTAATACTCACAGGAATTGAACCCAGGACCTTTTCATATATGTGAATGTATTGGCAACCTCTGTGGTGTAGTGATTAAAACGTCTGATTCACACAAGGAAGATTCTAGGTTCGATTCCCGGTAAGAACAAACACATTGAGTATGATTCAAGTACTATAATTTGGCCTCCTTATCCGTTGTGGTGCAAATAAAAATGTCAAATAAAATAAATAATCAAAACACCTACTTCCAGAACGGTATTGCCAATAGAACAGGCTTTTTGTGAATCATATTTTTATGCAAGAGATTTTTAACAAAAAGTCATTTGTAATGTTTACTGCATTATTGTTTTTTTGTAGTATTTTGAATAAAAAAAAAAAAGGCACAGGAAATGATCGCATTGTTTTGTAATTATTTTGAAGACATTTTCACATTATCATTACTTTATTTTCTCAATTCGTAACTAGTGGTTCATGAAGCAAAGTTTTGGTATTCTAATTGCTGAGTACCTTTCTTAATTATTTGATACGTAAAGGCAAACTGATTATTCTCACGCATCAGAATTAGTGGATTGAATTTGAAAAATCACATTCTAAGTAACTATATCAAATACATATTTCACTTCAAACTGACGGGCATAAATTCTGACTAAATTTTAACGTTGAGGTTAACAAATAAACGTAGTAATGCAGAAAGCAGCCAGCCATAGAAAAGTGAAACTGAGATAAAAGCATCATTGTGAAAAGAGTGAATAATAAAATCTACACGACAGTTGGAATGTTTTGACTTTGACAAATGTTATAAGATGAATTCATTCGTTTTTTATATATTGCAAACAATAATCTTATTATGTATTTGACATACCGTAAGATGTTTCTAGTGGTGTGGGTGTTTTCTGTAAATTGAACAATATCGTTTTTGTGTTCAACACAATTTTTAAAAGGTGATTAATATAGTTTTTTGTATGAAAGCGGTCTGGTCGTTTTAAGAAAAACATATAATTGACCTTACTGCACCCGATAACATCAATATATCATTTTTTCAAAATTGTGGACCAGCTTCTTTCTGCATAACTAGGTTCGAATCTCTACTAGATTTCTTTTTTCAGGATTTTTTCCTAGGGGCAGTCATCAAGTCAAAAATACATGTTAAAAAATCTAGTTCTATTAAACACACAATAAATTATTTTTATCCAGCCAGACACAGTCAAATCTTTTAACACTTATTTTATAGCAGATGCAGAAAATATATTTTCATAAATATTAATACTTAACATGAGGCATGGTCAAAAGTCAGATTAATCGTCGTTCGTGCATGAAAAGATATACAAAGAAAGACATTGCGATATGAAATTTTATTTTCTCTGCTTACTTCCACCGGAAAACGTGTGATGGTTTGTTTGATTTTTTAAAAGGCTGCATTTGATGCACCAACGCAGGGAATTGAAACTTATTAAGCTTGCATATCCTGAAATTGATATGCATAAATTATATAGAAAAGTTCTGCATTATTTCTATATCTTTAAAATTCGTTAAGTTCTCGAAGATCACACTCTAAAATACATATATAAAATATACTAAATGAGACTACGCATTGTTTTTCATTTATTTTATTTTATTGTAATTATTAAAGCTTAAGTTTATTGATAAACATTCAAAAAACTAATAACTACTACGAGAAATTATTAATAATTTTGTAAAATTATATTCTATTGTATAAATTGCAAATATCTTAACATAAATTTTATTAAAATTGATCTTGTATAAATTCTAATTAACTGATATAAATAAAACAACTTTGTTTTTAACCACTTATTTTTATTTTACACCGATCGGTTTTAAAACAAACAAGCTTCTTCGTCAAGGTTTACGTAACCAATTAATTGTTTTTTTTTTTTTTATCGTGTTCACTAAATACTACACGTAGACCCAATAAATCAGGTCGTTTTTTCCTTTCACGGGTGGTAATTTGTTATCATTATTTTCGAAATAAGTGGTTAAAAGCAAAGTTTTTAATTTATTTTATTATAATAAATAACCACACAGTTAGTGCTTCTTAGATAAACTTTATATCTTATAAACTGCTTAGTTAACATTTAATGAAAACTAAATTTTGGTCTTTATACAATTTTTTATTTTTATTTTGTGACTATTGATATTCACATAATTGGTGAAAAATGTTTAGTGTTATTATTTTTTATTTCATAAACTGTATTTATATTGTGATATCTTTTACGGTTTGTAAACTGAAAATAAATAAATAAAGGCCGACGAAAGTTTTCCATACAACTTTTCAGGAGAAGTGAATAAGTTTAGATTTTGTCTAAGGGAAAAGTCCATTGCAGGAGACTGCTGTGAGATATTACTTAGATTTACATACTTAAAAGCGTGTTAGTTGGCGGCTTCCGTGGTGTAGTGTTCAAGACGCTTGACTCACGCACGGAAGGTTCCGGGTTCGATTCCCGGTGAGAAAACAAAAATTAAAAATGTGATTTTTCTCAAGCCTGGGTACTCTGTGATAAACACACGTTAATGCAATAATTTCTAATGTGCAAGCTTCCACTTTCCATGTTGTTGTGTTCCAACTCAACACATGGCTGGGCTAGTAGGCTCATAGAGTAAGGGAAACGTCATTATTTTTTTGTTATATAAGTGTACTTGTTGAAATTAATAAATAAATAATAAATAAACTTTATTTCAATTTATTTCAACAGAGAGAAAAAACATTTTTGAGAAGGGAATATGGAAGTCTAGGCATTTACACGGCTTTTGACCTGTCATTGGCTGGTTTAAGTGGCCACTTTACACACTGCGTAGTATTCAGGCGTTGCCTAGTAGGTGCTTTGGTTCAGCCGGATGAATCTCACCTACGTGATAAAGGTTTCACTTCTTTTACTTCACAAAAGTTAACAGATGGAAGGATTGAGGAAATGTGGATGTTCAAACATGGGAAGAATAGTGAATGTTACACAGTGTGTAAAATGGCCACTTAAACCAGCCAATGACAGGTCATAAGCACTGTTAATGCCTAGACTTCCATGTTCCCTTCTCAAAAATATTTTCCCTCTCTGTTGCAATTAATTTAAATATGAATAACTCCCTATGTAGGAAATCTCGCCGGTCTGCAAGCATTTGGACATACTCAAACTATCTGGTAAAAGAAGAAGTATAAAAATTGGAAAATTGTTTTCAGGCGTTGCCTAGTATGTGATTTGGTTCAGCCGGATGAATCTCACCCACGTGATAAAGGTTTCACCTCTTTTACTTCACAAATGTCAACGAATGGAAAAGTTGAGGAAATGTGGACGTTCAAACATGGGCAGAATGGTGAATAACAGTGTGTAAAGTGGCCACTTAAACCGGCCAATGACAGGTCATAAGCCCTGTAAATGCCTAGACTTCCATATTTCCTCCTAAAAATGTTTTCCCTCTCTGTTGAAATAAATTTTATTATTAATAACTCCTTAGGGAGGAAATCCAGCCAGTCTGCAAGCATTAGGACATACTCATACATTATTGATCAAGTTAACTCATCAGGGTTTACATATATAAAGGGGGTATGTATGGTCCTCGGTTGCATATTCTATACAATAACTTTTTTGTTAATTGTTTTAATTTTTTGCATATTACTTTTCCATAATATTAAAAATGTATCGAAATCATAAATTATTTTTCTGACAATTTTTTAAATCATAATTTATACCTTCCTTTGCTTTTCTTCAGTGCAAACGTAACAATTCATTCGCTCTACAGTTTAATAATTTTTGAAACGTTGGTTAGTTCGCACGTGTACTTACTGCCAATAGGTCATTTTTTCCAGAAATAACCATACTTTACTTGGCCTCTCTACTAACAATTTGCGTGACTAGATCAGTGCTATTTAACGTGTAACGGCAAAAGTAGCGCGATGTCATAAAACAGCGTTTCGCAACAGTGTTAAATGAAAATTTTTAAATTTTTTATAAAACTCTAAATATTATTAATATTTTTATAAACACATGGAAATTGAAATTACATTTAAAAATTTAAAGTGGTATTTACAGCATTTTAGTTGGGTTATTCTTGGTACTCCCTTCCGGAGTTGGCGAAATTTTTTCACTCTCAGGCCCGAACGTGTTTAGCGTTAAAACCATGTCATAAACGGTACAACTAAAACACGCGCGGGTGCCCATTATAATAAAAACGCCATAAATTTCATGGGTATTAGAGGCGTTAAGAGATCTTCAAATATTTTTGAGTCTCACAGGAAGAACAACATGTTAACATTGAAACAAACAAGTTGTAACAATATAAAGGTGGTAATATCTTCAGATAATCAATATCAAATAAAAAACAACTTTACCACAATATCATTATACTTACACAGGAATATTTTTCTTTAACTCTTAAAAGACTGTGTTAAATAATCCCTTTGCGCGCGGTGATGTAACATCGTGTTACCACTAGTAAAAAAAGGAATAATTTAAAGTTCAAAAATTGAAGAAAAAAAAAACATGGAGACATACTGTTTAATAATCCCTTTTCCATTATTTGTGCAAATAAACATATAATTTAGCCCTTTTATAGTAAAATAAATTAATAATCATAAATACGCCGCTCAGATTACGCGCGTGCGTTTCCCATCACTGTTATCAACCGGCTGAAATCTGAATCTATTTTACACTTTACTTACTTTTGTTTTTGTCTCTTTCACACTAACACCTGCCATAGAACAGAGTTTCTGTCTTCCTTGTGATGAGTTATATCTTCGTGCTCTTTCTTATACATATGTGTTGCTGAATCAGCGGACACTCTTTTTTCGCGTAGCGAGGATAAATATTTTTTTGTATTAACATCCAGCATAGTTGTACAAAATTCACTTTCCAAATCCGGTGTGAAAATGTCCATTTAAAGATTACAAAAAATACGAATTCATTATTTAAAAAAATAAGAGAGATATATCAAGTCTTGTGTCCTATGTCGAATAGTGTGACATCACAGCCACACAAGAGTTAATGAAATGAACAAAGAAAATAATAAATATGGCCAGGAATACAATATATTTAAGAAAGAAGTGAAAAGTTACATTTGAAATTATTCTTTTTGTTGCACTGATAAAAAAAACGTTTATAATTTTTTTTTGTAATTTATTCATGTTATCTTGAAGTTATTAATTATGAAAAATAAAATAAACAAACTATTGTCAGACGTCACTCCTCATTATGTACACAAGATTTGTTTTTTTTTTTACGTAATGCGAAACTTTAATGTAAATATATATATATATTTAGATACTGTAATGTGCTGCCGGTAAACCAACTTTGTGACCACAAATTTATTGTCGATCACTTTGTTGATCCGGAATATAAAAAAAGAGTTTCCTACACTCACAAGACTAGATCAAAAACTAAGGGTTCCTTGTTTGTTCCCCGAATTACAAATTACTTCGAAGAGCGAACATTAAATTGCGTTGTTCCAAGATTGTTCAATGATCTCCCACAAACCATCATTAACATGAAAGATCTTCAAATGAAAAAAAAGAACTGAAGAAATATCTTCTAGGTGCTTTATAG
Organism: Micrasema longulum; assembly: GCF_059751315.1. Lineage (NCBI taxonomy): Eukaryota > Metazoa > Arthropoda > Insecta > Trichoptera > Brachycentridae > Micrasema > Micrasema longulum. Next base: position 1,381,382 of record NW_028277478.1, on the reverse strand, counting down.
TGCCTGTTAATAAATTAATTTGAAAAATATAAATAAAATAAATATCATATAAACCTGTCATAAAAAAAAAAAAAATGTGTCCCATCGAAAACTTTTTAGACTTAAATGGTAACAAATTCATGTATGTATTTTTTAAATTATAAAATAAACGCTGCTCTGCAGCACTGAAACTGAAACTGATGTGTATTTAATTAATGTAAAAAATATTGTATAATTATATTTGTTATCTGAATAAAAAAGAAAAAAAAAATTACAGAACTGTGTATTTTACCTATGGTATAGTGGGCTGGGGAGGTTGCGCGGCGTCTGTCATAAACCCCTAATAAATGTATAAAACTTATTACTTAGATTGATTTTTAAATGTCTTCCCACTTTTCAATTTAAAACGTTGTTTCCATTAATGAAGTAACTAGATACTAGGGACTTTTTTAAAAAGAATCATCGACACATTTCTGGTCATGCGGTTGTAAGAGGAGATCCCAGCAGAATGCTCGAACCAAATTTTCATCGATATTGAATTATTGAATACCAAAAACACGTACGGCTTTTGCTCTGAGAAAATTTTATTTTGTAGCCGCAAGAGTGTTCAATGTCCTGGATGAACATATTATGTTCTCCATTTTCAGAAGAAGTGTAAAAATTTGGATTTTTTTAAGAGGAGCGACCATTGAAGTAGAAGACTGCGAGATATTGCATACATTTATGTACTATTAAGCGTGTTATCCAGATGTTTATTGAAATATTTGCTAACGTAATTATTTTAAATTTTTAATATGGAAGCTTTCACTTTCATCGTGTTGTATCTCAACTCAACACAAGGTTCTTGGCCTCAAAAAAGTAGGGATAAATGATGATTTTTTGTAATATGTATATTTGTATGTATTCGATGTTCAAGGCTTTTATTAAGATTTATGTAAAACTTCATGATTTAAAAAAATACATCCTTCTATTGTTTGTCTTTTCTTTATTAGATCGTCTTCCTATTTCTTTTAATTCAACTGCAAACTCCATCTTTCGACTTAAAAACCAGTGTAATTTTTAAAAAAATACTTGAGTTTACATATTTTTGTTTATTTTATTTTTATTTTTATTTATAAATCATTTAACACAAAGTATTTTACTATAATTATACGTTAAATTACATTCTCAGGTGTTACAATAACTTGATTCGGGACATAAATAATATAAACATTTAAAAAATAACACATATTGAGAACAACAAAGAAACAAAGCAAGTTAAGCACCTTTATAACTTAATATGGCACAACAATATATACGCCAAAAACCTTTTCTTACCCAAGCAAAATAAATATATAATAAAACGCTTTTAAGAATAAAAAAAAAATAGTGAATTCACTAAGGGAGATAAGGTCATTCACATCACATGCCATGCAGATGATGCAGCTATAGTAATGATGAGAACATATCCATCTCAGTAAGTGAACATCTGGATGTCTAAGAAATGTCGTTTAGTACAATGAACACATGATTATTGGAAACATAATTTGGATATACAAAACGTGTGTCAGACCGATCATGGTGTATACAATAGAGGCGAGGATATATAGAAAGAAAATAAGATAATAATGGTATTTATTATAAGTTTTCATCAATTTTTCATTCAAAGTGATCTTCTTCTTCTTCTTCATTTTTGGTTTTTTTCACCCCTAACAGACTGATCTTGACTGACTGATTTACTTTTTTAATTTTAAAATTACTGACCCGACCTTTACTCTTCGTGTGATATTTTTTTTAATAATTAAATTTTCCATCGTTATGAAAATATATACATATTTATGAATTTATTTAAAACTTCAAGAATAATTTATGTATTTTGGTGAGATAATAAATAAAAACTGATCTTGACTGACTGATTTCTTGAGTGTTCTAATTTGAAAATTATTTTGAAAATATCGGTTCAGTCGGGACTCTTCTATACTAAAACCATTATATTTATAAATATTTTGCCACATAAATAATAAACAAAATACATTTTACTTATTTCATTGTTTTTTTTTAAATTTAATTTTTACGTTTTAAAATTATTAATGAAAAAAAAAGTTACTTCTTTAATTTTGTTTTTCATAATAAAAATGTAAATATGTCACGAAGGTCAAAACAGATAAATTATTTAATTAAACATAGTGTGGCAAAGTTAAGATCGTGTATCTTAAAATTAAATTCATGGCATTAATAATTTTATAATTTAATTTAGTTATCAATTTGATAGTAAAAATAAAAGAACGAAATTATAAATAAAATTTTAATGAGTTTAAGTATTTTATTTTATTTTTGTGTCCCATCCTTCGTGGGTGTGGTTTTGTAAATAATGATTTCTGAAAAACAAAGGGTAAAAAGTCATTACTAAAATTATATTACAATGGGTAAAGTGATGGAGAATGCACATGTGTTATCTGTTAATAAAATAGCATTATATCAACTAATTAGTTAACCCAAAGAAAATTTGTTGATAATGATCCTTAAGATAAAAATAACTTTATTTAATTTACTTAAATATAACTTTGAATTATCTATCCTTACCTTTGTTTTGTATACATACATTTAACTTTTTAATAAAGATACCAGTCTCGAAGATGTCGCGCAAGCGACGAAACCGGTCACTGGATATTCCAAATTTGTGGATTAAAGTATCACTCGTGTTTTATTTATATAATAAATTACAATGAACTTCCATCAAGAATTTTCACATACAAACAAAAGTTTAAAAGTTTTGGTTACGAGTTTTTGTAGGCTTCTTCTGAACCATTTATTTCTTCGTAATTCTATATTTATACTGAAATAAAAATGCATTTTTGTGTCAGTGACCAAAGTGTTTGATACGAAGGAAGGAAAATAATGCACCAACGAGGGATCGTCAAGGAAAACAGCACAGCAAGGTACGTAACGTGATTATCTCAGGAATGCGAAAGAAGAAAAGGACTTTGGAATATGTATTACCGTTCCCGGTTAAATTCGCATTTGACATTTAAAAAATATTATTAATCCTGTGTCTTGTAAAAATATACGTCACAGGGAGGGAAGGTTATTGTTCTGTTATTTCAGGTGCCAAGTCTAGGAACAATGAAAACTGCAAAAAATTGAAATTACTTCATCCATATACTTTAAAAAACGTTTTGAAGACCGTGGATCTTTTTATTGCCTTCACTTATTCAAGAAATGTTTGAAGTCAACAAGGAGTTTAATTTTTTTATTTAGTAAATCGCGATTTTCATTGAATTTAACTCTTCTATTTTCACAGCCTCTTTCAGTGTAAGTTTGTAAAATTACATGTCCTTTGTCGGATATTGTCATTTTTCCTTATGGACATATTGCTAACACAAATGGTAGTAAAAACTGTGTTTGCTTGTATCAAATTCAGTAAGAAAAGTCTGTATTATCCCTTTTCTTTTGTAACTTGTAATTGAACACGTTGAAAGAATGGATATTTTACTAAAAAGTTAATTTTACTTTGTAGATGAAATTGAAGATGAATGTTAACGTCTTATTGGAATGAAAGCACTGGGCTGGCACCTAAAGAAATATAATATTAACATATTACAACAGAGATGAAGATCATTTAAGAGAAGGTAATATAGAAGTCCGGGCATCTTTAAGGCTTATGACCTGTCAATGGCTGGTTTAAGGGGCCACTTTACACACTGTGTAACATTCACCATTATGCTTATATTTGAACATCTTTATTCCTTCAATTCTTTCATCTGTTGATATTTGTGAAGTTAAAGAGCTAAAACCTTTATTTATGCGGGTAAGATTCATCTAATTGAATTATTTCACCTACACCGCAAGACAAAAAAAATTACGAGTTTACCTGCTACCGCGCCCCTTGACTTTACTGAACCCTTTTTCTAAGAAATCCTTTATCGATACCTCTTTCTTTTGTTTAATAAATTAAGGACACTATGTGTCACCTTTCTACAATATATTCGCACTTTTCAGGAAAAAATACTTTTAATTCCTCGACGCCCATCATTTTTCAGCTTTTCGTTTTCCGTTCAAGGTGCTTGACTTAAGAATGAGCTACCTCTCCATATAAAAATTCACCTTCTTTAGCCATCTTCAAGGAACGCTTGAAACATTAATATACATCTATTAAGGACCTTGGAGTTATCATGGACCATGAACTTACTTTTAATGAACATATTGATTCTATGATTAACAAGTCACTAAAACTCTAGGATTTTGTTAGCAGGACATCTAGTGACTTTACCAATATGTTCACGGTTAAAACATTATATTGCTCACTTGTTTGTCCTCTTTTAGAATATGCATCCGTGATCTGGTCTCCCTTCTATGTAGGCCGGATAAATCATATCGAATCGGTGCAACATCGTTTTCTAAGAAAAGTAGCATGGATGATTGGCTTCGAGAGGGGAGACTACACTTACGGAGAAATGGAGTCAATGTTAAAAATCTCAAGTCTACAAAAACGTAAAAATAACATTGACTCCATATTTATGTTTAATTTGCTGAACGGCTTAATTGATGTACCATCGTTACGGGAACAGGTAGCATTCAATGTTCCGAACCACCGGTTGCGAAATAGTAATGTGCTGTTTCTCGATCAACACAGCACAAACTATGGCTTGCATGCACCAATGTCCCGATTGTGTCGTATTGTAGGTAAACTCAAGACAAGATCTGGACTTTTTTGGTGTAAGTCTTTAAAGTTTTAAGAATTCACTAAGACAGACCGGATCTTGTCTTGAGGTAGTAATTTTTATTTTTTTTGTCTTAGCTTTAATTTTATTTAGTTGTATTTTATTTTAATAGTGCCCGTATTTATTAAAAGAAATTGTATTTACCATCCTTAGAATGGACTGCATAATTTCGTCAAATAAATACATAAAAAATATCCTCAGAATCCTGAAGTCCCTGTATTTAAATTATTTAAAAAAAATAAAAAAATATCGCGTTTCTTTCCTCGTTTCCTGTTTCTCTCTTTTTCTAAATTCATTATCTGATTTCACATTCCTCATACTTTAATATGTATAAAATTATTCTATTTTTTAATTTAATATGTGCAAGCCTTATCCTTAAACTAACAGCTGTTATTTTTAATTAATTTGTTTTTTTATGTACATATTTTCGTTTTTAGTACACATTTTTGACCAACTCTTCTTCTGACCAGTTTGTGTTTCGGTTGGCTGGAAGATATTGTTTTTAGCACTTAATCCACCAAAGTACTTATTTTTTAATAATTTTTTTTAATAATATATTTATACATTTTCACAATTTTTAATAGTTTCAAATGATATATTTTTTACTAAAACTAAAATCCCACCAAGCCACTTTCTGTAGCTTGTTGGTTGAGATTATAATTATACTAACTTACATAATATTAGTTACATTTATAAAAACAATGAATAACAGATTTAAATTAACAGCTGGAAAGATAAGAATAAACGTGTATATAGTACAAATAATAATATATAAAGAAAATATTTGAAAAATAAAAAAAAATTCACATAAGCTACTATTCATATATAAACTTTTGATCGAATAGCCACTTTTTTATTTTGCTCTTGTTACAATGAGAGTTAAATTTAAGTTTTTTCGGCAAAAAAATAAAAATGCTAGGTACTAAATATTTGAGAGTTCTATTACCATACTTATTACATACTTTTGGTACTACCAAACCATCATTAGACGTGAAGCGTGTATTATGGTTATGTTTGAGAGGAAACTTGAATGTATTACTATTAAATTGTTCAAAAATGATGCAAAGCCACAGTAGTCCTCGAACAGGCAGAGTTTTGATTGCTTTGTACAGTAGATCATTATTACTTCTTTGTTCGTAAATCTCTGCTGGTACAATTCTCTTAACTATAGAGTATTGTAGACCCTGGATCATTTTAATTTTACTTTTAGTCGAATGTTCCCACGACTTTATACTATATCTTATTATTGATTCTACCAAATAAAAATAAATATTTTTTTAAGTGATTTTAGGCAAAATAAAAGATAATTTTACTTTTTTAACTTATTCTTTGTCAAACAAACAAACAAACAAACCATCACACCGTTTCTCCGTAAGGGTAGGCAGAGAGGATAGAACGCCATATAACTCTGTCTTGGCATACATACCTCGCTTCCTCTACATTCATACATCTTCTCATGTACGCACGCCGATTATTCCTACTTTTGACATGTCCATCTTCAAGTATTTGATGGACTTGATCGTGCCATGTCTTTCTCGTTCTTCCTCGTTTTCTGCATCCATCAACATTTGCATCGTAGATCCTTTTAGCCGTTCTTTTGCGGTCCATTCACTCTACATGTCCAAACCAACGCTACACCCCTTTCTTGATTCTGTCAGTAATGCATGTCTCAGCCTTAAAGACTTCACGGATCTCGACATTTGTGCACCTATCATACATCGTTTTACCACACATTCGCCTGAGGGATCGCATTTCAACAGCATTCAATCTACTTTCATCATCATTCTTTCAATTCCATACTTCGCTCCCATACATCAGAGTTGGCTCTAGAATTCCGTTGTGAACTGCTAGTTTAGTCTCCTGCGATAAACATTTGTTTGCCAAAGTAGATTTTAGTGCACCGTTCACCCTGTTCCCGGCACTCACCCTCCTTTCAATATCTTTCTTGGCCTTTCCGTCCCTAGTAAACATACATATTTGTTTGTTTTTTTAGTGAATCTTCTTTGTTTATTCTCAAATGTAATTAAAAAAAACTAAATTGTTAAGTGTCCTCGGCACGGGAAACCCCAGTGACGTCACATTATTTTTATTATTAATTATAGTTTGTAAGCAAAAAATATGAATAAATAAATAAATACTTCCCAGGTACACAAATTCTTCTACCTTATTCAGAATATTTCCGTTCACGCTGATCTCACATTAAGTTATATTTTCATCCCTTTCAAAAACCATCACTTTCGATGTATCAACATTCATAAGCAAATCGCTTTTTATTTTATTTTTTATTTTTATTTTATTTCATTGGAAAGCCAACAGACATTTATACATTTATAAGAATCAATTATACCATAAATACAAATCATAAAGTCCAATCAGAGGCTTCCACATAATATTGTTATTGTAAATGTTGTCACATAAAAATTATACATAACATAAAATAACTAATCATACAAAACTTATAATTTTATTTATTTTATTAACATACACGACATAATTGCCTTTTACAAATTTATAATATAAACATATAAGGTTTGATATTTTTTAAACTACATATTTGCACTCAAAACTAAGGAACAATAATCAAGCCTAAAAATTATATAACATAATATTTTTAAAAAAAAAAAAAAGTTTTAATAAAACAAAAGTTTGAAATAAAAAGTAAACGAGAACTTTAAAAATTAATATAAAAAAGTAAATCAAATTTTAAACATAATAAGGTTTATAATAAAAATATATATTAAAAAAAAAAAAAAAACAGAAAATCACTAGAAATGTAAATTAATATATTGGTCACACAGTTGCACATTACAATAAATAATACAACTATAGTTGACCATACAGTGTACATTTATTATGTGCCTACATACAGAACTGCACATCACCTGCATAATATAGGCTGCGGATTCAAGGCGCAACATCATAACTTCACTTTTAAAGGAAGTTAAAGATATGTTATTAATATCAATACAATGCTTTTCTTGCATACATCGTAGACTTTTGTTACCGAGAATTGAAGGTCTTCTTTGCTGCTATCACCGGCATCATCCGCATACAGAAGACAGTTAACAGTAATACAACTCATTTTTGCTCCCATTCTTAAATCTTTCAGTTCTTTCATACAGTTATCGATGTATATGTTTATTCTTTGTACTTACAGTTTTATATAAATAAAGTGAGCAATATACGTTGTTGTACTAATGTACTGCCCTATGTACGTCTAGATGCGAAAAAATAACAATGATGATGACAAAATACGTTTTTGCATTTTGTCCAAGTTTGACCTACAAAACTACACGCGTACCAATATAATCAATGAGAAAACTTGACCAATCTCGATGCGGCCATCTTGTGTTAAGAATTTCGTGTCTCGAGATAAAGTTAACAGTTACTTAACACATCATTAGCCCAAAACACGATATTCGTCATCGGAGAAAGTGGTACAAGTTTGGGTATTATCTTCAAATCAAATATTTTGTCTTCATTTTGTTTTGATGTAGGTCTTGGATTGAATATTATATCACATAATATAATAGGTCTATACCTCGACCACAAGCACGAGCTAATTTACATACACATCATATGTATATTCTCGTACATGCATTTTATTTATGCGTTGTACTAAGGTTTTACGAATTTTTAACACAATTATAGTTTACAGATTAATAAAACAATATATTTATGGCTAAAAATATAAGAAACAATTAACGGCACTACCCTCAACATTCAAAATGGAAAGTCTGTATAAAATATTTAAGGTTCGTACAGTAGACACTCTTTATAAAATAAATTCTATTATACACATATATATTAAAAAGAAAAAAATTTTTTTTTTAGATGAATAAGTAACTCAGATACCAACATAATATTAAAATTCCTAAATTCCATACAAGTCATGGTCAAAATAACTTTATCTTCAAAGGTGTTAAAAAATATAATGATCTTCCTAATGAACTAAAAATGATTATAAATAATATATCAATAAATAAATTTAAAGTTAATCTAAATAATTTTTTTGAACTCATGTTAAAACAACATAAAATTTTAATTAGTATGAATGTATTATTGTTTTATGTTTTTTCTTTATATATCCTATGTATTTTTTTTTCTTTTTATGTATTCGTATTTAAAATTATATAAACTCTTATAAATAAACAACTAAAACAGTGTAAGTAACTCTCCAAGCACAAGAGTGTGTCTCTTTTCTTGGAAGGTTACTGTGATAACATTTATTAGATGTGTAAAAGTAGATATGTTTAGCATTTTACAAAAACATGTACTTTTTATGAAATTTATGAATAAAAAAATAAATTTTAAAAAGTAATATTAGTTATGGTGATAAGTGCTCATATTTTTAAATTTTATTTATTTAAAACACTAAGTACAGCGAATAAGTCTTTTGGCGGACTTATTGCTAAAAGCAATAACTTCCAGTCAGTCAACAGACTGGTTAAAAGAAGAGTTTGGTTGAAATTATGTACTAAAAAAACATGAAAACGAGTATATTTCAAAAGATACATACACACATAAAAAAAAAACTTTATTAATAAAAAAATTACAACTGTTTTTTAATCGGGAGATAAGGCTTACACATATTAAGATAAATATATTTTAAAAAAAACATTGTGTTATACATATTAAATGATGAGAAATGTGGAATCAGATAATGAGTTTGGAAGGAGAGAGAAAGAGGAACCAAGGAAAGAAAAAGGGATAAAAATATGCAATTATATACATATATGATCACAGACATAATTGAATTTTTTCCGCCTGGATACAGATAACGATTTGAAAAACATTTATTTTTATATTAATTTAAAATAAAAATGCTTTATTCAAGATTTTTAAACTTACTTTACTTTATAAAAATACAATCAAAACATCATAACTTACTAAAGAAAAATACTTTTGAGAAGGTATCGAAAGTGGGTATAAATTTTTATTAAATTTAATTTTCATTTTATTTTCTTTATTGTCAAACGTCTTACCAAGCTCTCTCCCATACCATTTAAAAAAAAAATACACGTTTAAAATTGAAACAAATTAACTAACGCACCCGCAAACATGCACCATCACACATTCATTCAAACATTCAAATACACCCACATAAATACAAACGTCGCACACATATAATTTTGTAAACTCTTTTCTTATGTATTATTAGATTAACAGTGGATTTTTTTTAATTGGCTTTAGTATTGTAAATTTATTTCTGCTTATTTTTTTATGTAATAACTGTAAAAATGCCGAATAAATAAAATAAAAATAATATGAAATAAAACAAAATAATCTCTGAATAAAATAAATAACACTGAATAACGCCGGAGAAATTATAACAACTTAATTTCATCTAATTGACACACCTGGTCATGTTATCGGTTTCGACTTTCGTATTAGGAGGTTAAGAGAACAGATTAATGGGTTATTGAAAAACGAAATCAGAGAAAATATGTAAAGAAATGTACACATAGCTTATGCGGAGACTTCGCAAACATCAATAAATGTTCGCTATAACTTAAGAAGCTTAGCTGTTCAGAATGTTTGTTATAAGTAATGGGTACTTAGCATAGAAGGCATCAATATTTGATTTCAATTTTTATTGATTTCTTTTTCTTTCATGCGTTGTTTTAATTGAGTTTATTTATGCAAGACGAGTTTAAGAAAGACAAAATAAAATTATATTTTTACCAGTGACCTGGTTTCGTCGTAGTCTGACGATGACGGGCACTGGTTAAACATTATAAATACGAGTGTAAAAAACTAAATAAAAAATGTTTGTTAATGTAGCTAAAATGAGTTTCAAACTCAATCTCATTTTTTTAAAAAACGTCTTTAATTTATTTTTTTAAATATCGTTCTTACCTGAGAGCAAAAATTTAACAGCTAAAAAAATGGTTCAGACCGTATTAAAACCATACGAGTCTGACAATGTAGCAAGAGCGATGAAACCGTTTATTTGGACATTGAACTAAGTTCTAATGATGACAATTTAGTAGTTCAGTGATTGTTTTACTATTTTTTCATTTGTTAATAGACTGCAAAACTAAAAAAAATATTAAAATATTAAAAAAACATAATCATCGCTACAATTTTTTAATGTTTATTGTTTTGGTGATTTTGAAAATTTCCACCGAAACTACACCGCCCGTAATGTCACGTGTACAAGTCAGTTAATGTTTCTGAAATGTAAAATCACAGCCCCGTATAATTTTAAATTAAAGTATTTTTACCCGCTAAACGTCAAAACACGTTAAACGTCAAAAAACGTTACAACGCTGTAAACTGAAAAATCCGCTACCAATTTCCTTGACAAAACAACAACGTTATAAATGATAAGTTATTGTAAACACGTTGACACTTGAACCTATGACGTTGCAAAGTATTTCAATTCTTAAAAGACTTTGCAAAAAAAATCCTTTTGGCGCGGTGTTGTAATATTTTGTTACATCGAGCAATACACGAAATATTCTGAAGTTATTGGATCTGAAAAATAATTACATAGAGACATGTTGTTTAATAATTTATTTTTCAATAATAAAATAAAATAAAAATCATAAATACGCAGATCATTTAACTAGCCTGCACTCTCAGTCACTGCCAATAACCGACTTAATCGTTTTTACACAAACACCGGTCACAAAACAACGTATCTGTCCTGTTTGTAACAAGTTCTATCTAAATACTCTCTCTTATACAGTTAAACAGGTGTAAAAATGTATTGGCGTCACTTTCATGCATGTAATTATTTTTTGCATAGCAAGGATAAATATTTTTAAAAATTAAAGTCCTGCATATTTTTTAAAATTTACTTTCCGAATAAAGTGTGAAAATTTTCATTTGAAGATAACAAAAAATACGACTTTATTATTTGAAAAAAAGAGAGATATATTAAGTTTTGTATCCTATGAAGACTCGTATTGCACCCCAGCTACATAAGATTTTGAACCATTTTTATTTTATTTTTTTATACATTATTAAGAAACATTCCTTTACAATCATATGACTCAAACATTGAGATGAAATATAAAAAGATAATACTCCATACAAATCCGAGTTGAAAAGTTGTCCCAAAGTCCCGAGGGACCAAGTATTGTCACGTCATATCACGTCGACTTCGACAAGCAAAACAAGTAGTGTAGTAAAAAGCATGGACTGTTTACATCTGTCTACTGTAAGTTCTATTCAGTATGTCGCTCCTTTCCGCATACGCGTCACCTTTGTTTATCATTTCACTAAACGCCCGACTAACTAAACGGGACAGATACAGAAGATGGCTGGTAATATATTAATAAAACGTTTTTTAACATTAAAATAGCCATTTTAAACAAATATTGATTAAGATAAAAACATTACTTACTTACCATCGCCTTTTTAGATTGGTTTGTGCAGTATATTCGGGTAAGTAATTGCGAGGAAAAAAGGAGCCAGTAAACTCTCGCAACAGAATAAACTTCATTCAAACGTAAAGCCAATTGGCCGCAGGTTGAAGGAACATTTTTAAAACGCTCATGTTCACTCTAGTTAAATACCTCTATAGTATTTTTAAAAAAAAATTCAAATTTCCCGAAGCACTAAACTCCGTCATTTGACAAAGCAATTGAGATAACTACTCGACTATTTTCGAGTAGGTGACAAAATGTCACGTCATTCCAGCAAATTTAATAAATATATAAAGCAGAGTTCTTATATATAAAACAATCATATGCTCACACTTAAATTATTGTTAATTACTATATTTTTTTAATGTAATGAAGGAGACATTAAAATAAACAAATTCTTTAAAATAAGACAACGAGGATCATACTCAAAAGAAAATCTATTCTAATGTAGAAATAATACACAAAGAAATTGGTTTGCTCACAGTACTATACAATAATATTTCCCCACATAAATAACTGTTCTTCCAGTATTTTTTTTATGTAATGAAGGAGAAATTCAAAATATACAAATTCTTCAAAATAAGGCAATGAGAATTATACTAAAAAAATATATATATATTCTAATGTAGAAAGAATGCACAAAGAAATTGGCTCGCCCACAGTAAAGCAACAAATTAAATATAATGTGGCAATTTTCATACATAAAATAATTAAGAGGATGAATAAAATAAAAACAATAATAAAATTTAACCAACAATGTCATACATATGAAACAAGGGGTTGAAAAAAGATAAGACCAATGAGAAGAAAAACAGAATCTCAAAACTCATTGTACAAGGGATTGAAGCTGTACAATGAGTTACCTAAAGAAAATAAAGGAAATAGAAAAAAATCTAAATATTTGAAATTAATTTGAAAAAAATTTGAAATTTTGATAGAAAAATTGACATGTTATTAAAAGTATATAAAAGTTCTACAGATGTTTTGAACTAACTTAATAAAGTGTAAATAAATAAATAAGGCACCTGAATTACCAGGACTAACTTGACGACTTGTAAAATAACGTTTGTGGTGCGTAACATATAAATTATGCAAGAACTGTTATAAACAAGCAATAAAGTAATTTCTAAAGGCATTACCTACATCGCAACTCTAGAAACTATGTATAAGTCTAGACACAAATATAATTGTATTCTTTACGCATTCATCACACACAAGCCATGCATTTGAAAAGGCTTAAGCTGGTAAACCTACAGGTATTTAAAAAAAATATCACAACAGAGATAAATATCATTTTTTAGAAGGGAATATACAAATCTAAACATTTACAGAGTTTATAACCTGTCATTGGTTGGTTTAGGTAGTCTTATACACTTTTTTGATTAAATAAAATATTGAAAAAATATGTGGGTAGATAGTTTATGTAAAAGTTTGTCAAAATACAAATTTAACTTGTCTTTTTCAGACCTATTGGTCGGAAAAAACTATTGAATTTACAATGTCGACGTCGCTAACTTCTCCTCGTATGTAAGTAAAAAATATCTGCTATTTCCTAAGAGAGTAACTAAGAATACTCTCAACAATGTTTTGAGTTTGTTCAAATGCTTGCAGACTGCCTGGATTTTCTCCCCAGGGAGTTGTTCATATTTAAATTTGTTGCAACAGAAAGGGATAACATTTTTTAGGACTATTTGAGTCAAGGCATATCCAGGGCTTATAATATGTCACTATCTAACATTCACCATTCTGCCATTGTTTGAACATCCACATTTCCTCAACTCTTCCCTTTGTTTACTTTTGTGAAGTAAAATAGCTGAAACCTTTATCATGTGGGTGAGATTCATCCGGCTGAACCAAATCACCTACTAGGCAACGCCTTGTTACACAGTGTATAAAGTGGCCACTCAAACCAGCCAATGACAAGTCATAAGCCCTGTAAATGCCTAGACTTCCATATTCCCTTCTCGAAAACTTTTTCCCTCTCTGTTGAAATAAATTTAAATAGACTAGACAAGCCTAGACTTCCATATTCTCTTCTCAATAATGTTTTCCCCCCTCTGTTGCAATAAATTTAAATATGAGCAACTCTCTAGGGAAGAAATCCAGCAAGTCTGTAAGCATTTGGACATACTAAAACATTGTTATACATAAAATATTCATTTTAACTATAATTTAATTTTGTTAATTTACAAAAATAGTTATATTTTTATGCACATTTTATAAGTATTTTAATTACTTTTTTTTGTTTTATATTAGTGAATAAATTTTTATTTAAATGTTTCTCTAGATTTTAAATTTATTTTTATTTTTCTACATCAAATCGGTTTCTTCGCGTATGTTTGAAGAATATGTATTAGACTTCAATTGTGAAGGTAAGTGGATACGGTGTGTATATTATTGTATACAATGTCAAAAATATGAAAATATGGAAGATTAGATAAGAAATTCGATTTCATTAGAATGAAATGGAGAAACTCTAGTATAAGACAAAATAATTTATTGAAATCAATAAGAGGAAAGTTACAATTATACTCACTAACTTAACGTTTAAGTGGAGAGTTCTGGGCATAGTTAGTACGAACTGCTGCTTACATACAAAATTAGAAATTGTCAAGTTGGAGATCCGGATTCATCTTGGATGCCCTAAATATCACAGCACAAAAAACGGTATCACAATACTCTTTACTAGTCAATAAACAAATCAAATATTGGACATCATCCGCTTTGGCATAAAATGCAACGTCACTGTAGATAACTCAGCGCCTTTTTGCAGAGATAAAACTCTTTTTAATTCAAAGACCTGTGATAATACTTATTTGCTACAACGAAGATAATTATCTTTATTTGCAAGTTTGAGTAGTTTTATAGTGGTTTAATCTAATTTTTCTTTCATTTTGTTCTGTTTATATTTGTTCGAATGTATTTATAAACTCAGCTGGCGAGCGGAAAAGCACGAAATTTATCAATACAATAATTGAGGATCACTACGATGGTTTGGTAATGTTGAACTAATAGATGACAAAATAATTATAACGAAGACTACTAAAAAAGATGTGCCTTGATCAGATAAACTTCTTTGTTTTCTCTCTTAAGTCTGGTCATGTCAAAAGGAGATATAACCAAAAGGCATGAATTACAAGATTTATGAGTGTGCAAGAAGCTTAAAATGTATTATTTATTTATTTTACAGAAACAAACAGTCGACAATGATATAACAACATAAAGAAAATACGATTTAAGGACAGACCAGCGAAGTTTCCAAATAAAAATCATACATTTTAAATGAAGGAAGATGTGTGTGACGGTTTATCCTCTATGCTTACTCCCAAAGAGAAAAAGCGTCATAAATGTAGTAAGTTTATGAAACTTTATAGCAAAATAAACAAGAATCAAAGGTATTTGAGGGAGGTAACCACTCGCTTTTTGCTTATAATAAAGAGAAGTTACAAGTATTGGTAACAAAGGTCTACGATGTAGGATACAAGGGAAGCGATTTATTTATTTATTTGTTTTATTTTATTAACATAAACGGCAAATCTGCCTTTTATAAAACAATATAATACTTACATATTTAGCATAGTATTTTGAAAAAAAAAACATAAATTTTCTTCTACCTAAGATTTAAAAAAAAATGAAAGCCAAACATTATTCAAGATTTATATATAAAAAAAAATTACCTTAAAATTATACAACTTATTCAGTAAAAAGTTTAAACAGTTTAAAAATAAATGAAAAAACAAATTAAATAATAAAATGTATAATATAACAAGAAAATTGTAAGTACTGTTTCATAGAGCTGGGCAAAGTGAACAAAAAATTGTATATATTACGAAATGTATTAATAAATAAATATAATTACCATTTCACCATCTTTGAAAAAGTTCAAAAGGTTTGTTCTATAGGAACAATACCCTACACTTAACATATCCGATACGTGGGAATAACTATTGCCGAGTTCATGAAGTCTGTTCAATACGGCATTACAAGTATACACTGTCAGTGAATTGTTGCTACAAAACTCTGGCACCTGTCTAGTCATTCTTCCAGGCACCCTTAAGCTGATGAGAGATAACATTTCAGGGCAATCCCATATTGAATTTACAATTTTGAATAAACTTAAAACGTCTATAACTTTTCTTCTATCTTTTAGTTTTAACAAATTTAATGTTTTTAGTAAAAGCTCTTAATTCAAAAATTCATGACTGATTCTTAGTTTAAAATTGATATACCTTAAGAATTTTTTTCGGACTCTTTCAAGAGAATTTTGATGACAACTGTAGTGAGGAGTCCATATTGTAGAGTTATACTCTAACTGGTTTCTCACTAATGCAGCATACATCAGCTTCCAAGTGCCTTTTTGAATTCAATAGTCACACGATATATGATTTGCTGATAAATGTCGATAAATCGAATGTAATAGTTTTTTTAAAGAAATGAAAGTATTACTTAATGTAGAATCATTATGAATTGGGTTAAACTATAACTAGTAGAGGCATTTGTGTATCTGGGAAGTATGTTTATTAGGGATGAAATGACTGAGAAAGATATTGAAAGGAGGGTGAGTGCCGGGAACAGAGTAAGCGGTGTAGTTAAATCAACCTTGGCAAATAAATGTTTGTCGCAAGAGGCAAAATTAGCAGTTCACTTTGGAGTCCTGGTCCCGACCCTGATGCAAGTAGGCTGAATGCTGTTGAAATATGTAGTAAAACTATGTACGATTGATGCACAAATGTCGAGATTCGTACATCATGCAAGGCTGAAATAAGCATTATCGACAAAATCAAGGAAAGAGCTCTGCGCTGGTTTGAACGTGTAGAGCGAATGAACAGCGAAAAAACGTCTAAAAATATTGACAGTGCGAATGTTGATGGATGCAGAAATAGAGGAAGACTGAGAAAAACACAGCATGAGCAAATCCAACAAGTACTTGAAGATGAACATGTTACGTACATGTCAGGTATTTAAAGATTTCGCGTGCATTAAAATGGTCTACTTTGCTTATGTTCGCAGTTTGCTCGAGTGTGCCTCTTCTGTTTGGTCTCCACAATATGTCACACATAAAGAAAGGATCAAGAAAATTCAATGGACATTTCTTACACATCTTAACTAGAGATGCAGGAATACCAATCTCAATTATATGTCTTCCTGCAATAAGCACCACTTGCTTAGTTTAGAAGATCCCCGTCTACAATTAAACATGGGGGTCCTTCATGACATACTTAGTGGACGCCTTGATAGCCCGGCTCTTATGTCGGAGTTATCATTTAATGTCCCTGGCTACCGCACTCGTCACACGTCGAGCTTTCCATATCATGTGCCAGCAGTTCGTACGAACTATGCCCAGAAATCTCCACTTATACGTTTAGCCCGTGAGTATAATTAACATTTAAAATGCGCGTTTTAAAACACACGTTTTTGTCTTAAACTTCGTAGTTTCTTTATTAAATCTTTTTTTAAAATCTAACTTTTCATATTTTTTATATATTTTTGACACTTGTGCAATAATATTTACACACATGTCCACTCTAATTCTATTATAACACCCACTCACCCAAACTCTCACACAATTACACCACACAAACACACTAACATGTATTGTAAGACTATTTCATGTATTTCTGTGAATATCGTCATTGGTTTTATTCTCTGTATATATTTTATTTGTTACATTTTTTCACATAACTGTTAATATCCCCAAAAAATAAGAAGAAATAAATGAAAGTCGGAATAATCGGCGCGCGTGCATGAGAAGATGTATGAATATAGAGAAAGCGAGATCTGTGTGAAAAGATAGAGATGATGTGGCGTTCTATCCTCTCTGCCTACCAATACGGAAAAACGGCGTGATGGTTTTGTTTGTATTTGGCAATATTTTTTTATTTTTATTTTTACGGCTGTTCAGATGACCAATAAGTTTTTCTAAGTTATTATACTGTGTTTCATCCACACTCTTTTCCGACCGCAGTACAGCGTCCATGATCAGGGTTGGTGTTTTTTGCTTTGATATGTTTGTTACGTTGCTTACTTAGGATTTGTACCGCGTCGCAAACGTTTCTATTTGATTCTTGTTTATTTGAAATCTGTGTTTAAAAGATCGAGAACCAGTTTCATCACTCTCACAACGCCGTTATTCTGTTATGGTTTTAAAGAAGTATTAACTTCTGTAATGTATTTAGATAGTCGTACAAAGTATGTATACATTTAAACAACAAATAATGTTTAGAACAAATGTTAAGGATCTGGGCGTTAGATTTGTAAGCACTCTGACATTTCATGAACTCATTGAGACAATCAGTGGTAATGCATTGAAGATGTTAGGATTTGTTTTGCGTACTGCCAGGGTTTTCGAAAATACCCGCGCACTGAAAACTCTTTACAACTATTTGGTGCGAAATAGACTCGAGAGTGGCTCGATGATTTGGGGACCATATAAACTGAAGTACTCTCTTATGATAGAGAGAATCCAAAAGAAGTTTCTGAGATATCTCTACATGAGAGAGTGCGGGTATTATCCTCAGCTCTACCCGACCAAGTTTCTCCAGGGTATGCTCGGCTACAACAGTTTAGAGACTGACTAAACATTTTTATCGATTGTTGCGCGGTATGATCGATCATTCTGAGATTATGATGAGCATTGGTTTGTATGTTCCTGATAATTACCTAAGACAGCGTCAGCATAGATTGTTTCATATTCTGATATTCAGAAGCAACCTGCCTATGGTTATGCCTGCTGGAAGGGCTACCGCTATGCTGAACAACATCGCTCTGGATATTGATCTGTTCCGTGTATCTGAAGGGGTTTTCCGGAGCAGGATTCTCCTACTATTTTGACATGAGTCTCTTTCGTGTATTTTTTTTCTTTATTATAATATGTACGTTTTGAATATATTTTTGTAATTAATATGTTATATTTAAAATAAATAAATTGAATTGAATTGAATTATACCTTAATTAATAAACTATCATATAATAATAACGATTATAACCTTTTTTTTAAAATACTTTCAAAAACAAAAAAAATGATACTGTGGAGGGCATCACCAACAGCCGTGAGGTTGACAGAGCCGAACACCGCTTTGGCTCGCAACGCGTAATCCAATGCAACGTCAGCTCGGACAAGTTATTAAACGTCAGCGTCGTGCGTCTGAAGAACATTCACATTTCATCTTGGCATTTCGTGTCGCCCGTCCACCAGCTCCTTTCCAAGTGTTCGCTATTGTAAATTCCTTCGGTACAGAATAAAATAATGTAGTTCGTGTGTAACTGCTTAATAAATAACTTTAATTGTAATCCATCTACCGCATTAAACCTCGAATCAATTTATGTGCAGCCGTCCTATAATATTAATAATAATAATGAAGTTTATTCCAGTAAAATAGTTAAATATTGCAGAGCCAATTTTACAATAATAATGTAGTGATAACTAGCAAAATAGCATATACTCTCTCTTTGACGTACCAAAAATACTTGAATTGATTAATTTTAGAGTACCCGCTGTCAACACTAGGACTACTTTATTGTTAAATTGCTCCAGTACTTCTTCTAACCAACAAAACAATTCATTTATACCGAGACTGCATAGGTTAGGTAACACTCATAGAACGGCTGCAGACATTCTGTCCAATTCTTTACTATCTTATAAGTCTACAATATCAAGTTTATTTGTAGCCGCTCGTCAAACTATTATTGACAATTCAATTCAATAAATAAAAAAAATACTCACCTGTTTATTTTTATTACCTTATTTTTGTTAGGCAAGTTAGTGCTAGGGTTGTTTATGTGTGTTACAACTTTTACCATTAACATACCTTGTGAAAAATATTCCTAGAGTCACTGACGTTTTTTATTTTTGCTTATTATGTACAAGGTTTATTTAATTCTTAAGTCTGAAATTGGGTTTCCCTTGCATTTAAAAAGCCTTTTTTGGTCTCTCAGTATTTGAATCACGAAGAGTATTCTATAGTGGATGAATCAGAAACTTATCAGCATTAGCTCCTGTGAAAAAAAACCACTTAAAACTCCCCAAAAGAAGTCGGCCAGTTGACGATCATCAACAGGCATTACCTTCCACTTAAAGGGTGTTCGTCTCAATTTTGTAACTTGATGTTGTAAGATTTTACCTCTAGCGTGAGTTCTTCATAAATTACCACATATCCTATATTGTAATTGTTTAGGAATCGAACCTAGAACCTTCCGTGTGTGTGTCAATTGTCTTAGCCACTACATCATGGAGGTCGTTATAATCCTTCATAAAAACAGTATATTTTTAAATTGAAAAGTATCTTACAAAGTGATCTAATATGATTACATTTCTTTCTCTCAAATGAATGTTTTATATATTTGTATCAGAGTATTCCATATTTTTTTATTTTCTGAGATCCTGATGGATAAAACATCAAAGTAATAATAATCTAATAGGGATATACCAATAATGAGATATTTTTTTTTTGTGTTAAGGTTTTTTTGAAAACTACAAAAATGTAATAATCTGGGTAATATTCGTAGAAATTTCCGATACATCAATTGATTCAATGGAATTTCACAGGAACGAGCTGATTAAATCAAAATGACCAACCCAATATTTATGATGAATATATAATTGTATTCTAAAGAATCTAGTTTTTTTGTTAATGTTGATAAAAAATATAAGTGTAAAATATAACTACTAAATACATGTTTTTTAATACATTTATTAACACTTACCTTTTTTCTTTACGCAAAAGAAAAAAAACAATTCTTGTGTGCATAACGCGGAGTGACGTCTTAGAGTAATTTCTTTATGGAAATTTTAATTGATAATACTTTTGGTAAAACCAAATTCAAAAAAATAAATAAACTGTGTTTTTAATCAGTGCTTCAAAAAAAGGAATAAAAAACATTATTTTTCGTTTCATTTAAATAACGTTTACTTTATCAACACAATATTAGATAAATAACATTTTCCGCGATTAACTGTTGGACAAATTTTTAGCTACTTTTTTTTACAAATCTGAAGTTATTTCCGAATAAGTTTATTATATTGGTTTCCAATTATTTCTTGAATTGCTGGTTTGGTTCTATAGATCATAGACTTAACGTTAATTTAGATAAAATAATGTGATGGCGTCAGATCACAGGGTTGCGGAGTCCAGTTAATCGGTCTGTTTCTGGAAGTAATGACTTGGCTAAACTTCACGTACTTAATTCATGATTTCATAAAGAGCCATACAAGTTTGGCGAATTGAACACTGATTTTCAAAGTGAATTATAATAATGTGCAAGCGTTGTTTGAGTTTAAGGTGAACCGTTGTTAACTCTTTCAGTTCGGGTGTTCATTAAAATGAATGGGAATTTTAATTTTTTTTACTGTCATACCGACCTTCGGCCTCGTAATGTATTTTTTTATTTTATTTTTTATTTTATTAATAAAAATAAAACAACATAAAAAAAAATATTAACAAATAAACCAAAATTATAGGCCAATTATAGATTTCTATACATTACTAAATACAATGTCAAAAAAAAAAAGCTTACATTGAAATAGCTACTCCACATTATTCCACAAGTAAAAAATAAATAAAATATTACAATAATAATGAAATAATTAAAAAAAAATTTTTTTCTGTTTACTCGGACTTAAAAATCGCCGGGGTTTCATACGGAGTAATACGGAACTATCAATTCTCCCTTCTTTCTTCTTTCAAACAAGAGAAAATATGAACAATATGAAAGTGTACAAAAAATTAAATGTTGGCCTGATCGTTTGTCTACCGCACAAGAGGTTTCGGGTTTGATTCCCGACATGGAGCATATAAAATATTTATTTAAAGGGGTGTTTTCACACTAGAATATTTCATAGTTCCTAGACTGGTACCTGAAGCGAGAGGCTGATCATCTTACCTTCATGTAGCAAAAAAATGATTAAGATACGCTGCGATTGTTGTACCAATTCACTGCCCTATGCACCATTAGGTAAGGAAAGGGGATGATAATGATGACGACCAACCGAAATTCCAAAGCGGTGTGTTTATTTTCAAATTACTGGAACACCTAAGTATGTCTATATTCTTTTGCATACGTTGGAAATCAGCATTATACAGAAAAGTTCCTTTTCTAACCTTGACAGCTGGTATCTGGCTGGTTTGTTTGTTTTGGAGTTCTGTCATCCTTAAATTATATGTAAAGCAAGTTTAAAATACATTTAAGTAAAATTAAATTCATTTGATTTAATTAAAATAATGTATTGTAAGAAAATAACACATGTTTAATTGAATTTTTTAGTTCATTATCTGTTTAAGACATGCTGTACTAAATGAGCGTTAAAAATTTTCTAACGTATAAAATAAAAATAAAAACATTAAATACCAAAAAAAATTAAACAGTTCCTTAAGTAAACACACAGAATATAAACTGTTTTTTACAACCACAGGAATTAATTCAGGTTTACTAGGCAGAATTGTAGTAATCTGTATTTTTTTTAAAGTCATAATTAGATTGTCAAGATACAGTATTATCAATGAAAATTCTATTAACGCTCAAAAATAACCGCTATAAAGCTGATTAATCATATGTAGTGCAGTAAGAATGCGATATGTAGATAATCAATTATCACTCTTTTCGTTCTCAACGGGTTAATGGCGACCTCACGCAGCAAATAATGACCACAATAGAAACATCGTGAAGAATTAGTTAACACCTTTACGCCGCTTTCACTAGCACTTTCATGCGTTTGTTTTAATTTGCAATTTGGTCAAAATACATGTGTGATGAGAGCAATTGAAAATTAAAGAAAGCGCAATTATTTATTGACTTAGCGGAGTAATTAATGAAAAACAGGTTAGGTACGAGAGTTGTTACATACTTGTATTTGTTATATGACTAAGACTTGTACACTTATATTTGTACTCGATAATTTTGATATGAACTATCATTAAAATTTTCCTTTTTTTTTTTTTTAATTTAAATTTCATTGATAAACCCTTACGGGTTACATAATATTTTTACTTTTAAAATTCATATTCTACTGTTAAAAATAATATTTTAAACATCTTTTGTAAAGGTTGTCTGAGTCTTTTGTTTAGTTTTGTCTGGTAGTTTATTGTATAATTTCAGTCCATGGTTTATTAGTCTCGATTGTCATTTTAACGTTTTAAAAGGTTGTATATGATATTTTGTAAAACATTTACCAAAATAATTAAAGATAAGCTTAAGAGGAAACGTGGTATGACTTTTCTTCATATAAATGTGTACCCGTATTTTTATCCTTGATTATGGTAGGTACCAGAGAAGTATTTTTTTACGCACTATCGTTTTTTACTATTGGCGTGTTACTATGATTTTGCTTTTTTGATAAATTGTTTCTTATGGGAGCCAAGGACCAGCGTCGTAGCTAGAGGCTGGCCAGACGGGCTGCTGCCAGGAACATAACCCTCAGGGGGCGCACATTGCAGTCCCACTGCCTTCTTTTCTCTTCCTCTACCTCGAAAATTAGTCATGGGGGGCGCAAAGTTCAAATTTTGCCAGAGGAGCTCATGACGCTAACCACGATGTTACCTTGGACCATCCGGAAACCCATAATAGAGCGAAGTTTTATTTGCCTTCTTCGGACGTACGTTCTACTAATATGTTAAATAATTTTGTAAAACGGGAAATTTACAGACAAATAATTTTTCTTTAATTTTTTAATTTATTTTAAAGAAACAAACAGTCGACAATGATATAGTAACATCCAAAAAAAATAGCATAAAGACAGACCAACAATGTTTTTAAATAAGAAACATACATATTATTAAATTGTGTAACAACAAAAGGAGTCTTTATGTGTATTTGTATGAGAGCAAGTAAAGTAGTGTTTGTAAATTTATAAATTTTGTGTTTTTATTTGATATTTTTTTTAGTGTTATATTTTTTCAATTTTTAAAATTGTTTAATTTTTTATGTATTTTATTATTTTGTTTTGCATTTTTTGTTTCTTTTTTATGTTATTTTGTAAACTTGCCAAACACAAGAGCCAGACTCTTTTTTGGCAAGTTCAACCTTAAACGTTCCATTTTTTTACTGAATGTATTGTTTGTTTATGCTAATAAAGGTTTTTATTTTTTAAAAATGTGTTTTTATGTGTATTAGTGTATGAGTAAGTGTTCAGGTGTTTGTAATTGTGAGCATCATTAAATAGTAAGTGGGATCGTATCGCAGCCAGAAATAAGTAAATAATTTTTAAATTAATTAAGGGGCATGTAAAATATATCTATAGACGAAAAAAAAGCATTATAGTTACAGCAAAAACGACATAGAAAAGGGTGTTGTGCATAGTTAGCATTATGATACTTTAAAAAAAATACCAAATCGGTTCAGTTTTGAGGCGCTCAAAACGGGATAGCAAAACGTCAATTCTGCCGGTTTTAGCTTAGCATAATCAGTCCAATGTATTGTTGTCTTGTATATGAAATTTTTTGTTTTTATTTTATTTATTTATTTAATCCAATATATAATACAAATACACAGTTTACAAAAAAAAAGCGTTTGTACAATCGGTACATGTAATCTCATGAAAATAACACTTTGTTATTAGTGATACACAATTTTTATTCTTTTACAAGAACACTACTACAGTTTTATATCACTCGTCGATGGAAGAAGTGCTCTTCCGAAACTGTAGTAGTGTTTTTGTAAAATACCAAAATTGTATAACACTAATAACAAAGTTTTATTTTCATAATAATTTAATACGAAGTGTTATGAAGTGAATGCCGATTCAATTAATAACATTCAATATCATTTTCTTTTTTATTTATGAATGTAGCCACTCCACTGTCCCACAGGTACATTCCGGAGTTTCAGTGTATTATTTATTTTTTTACATAATATATTTATATCTAATTTTTGCACCACAACAGGCCAGGAGGCCTAATAACAGTGGTGAATTATATCACAGAACACCCAGGCTTGAAAAAATCTTATTTAATATTTATGTTCTCACCGGGAATCGAATTCGGAACCTACCGTATGTGAGTCAAGCGTCTTGACCGCTACACCATGGAGGCCGCCTATGCTTACTTATAGTACATGTTTTCACACCAATTGTCAAGACACATCAAAATATTACAGGTAAGTGTAAAAATTCAAAAGAAATACGAAAAAAGATTTTGAAGCATACCAACATGAATAAAATGAGACAGGACTTTCATGAAATTAAAATTATATTCTGATATATGAAATATTTTCCTCAGCTTCCTGTCTAGTCCTTGAAGTTATCAATTTATGGACTAGAGTTTTAAAAACATTGTTTTACATTTTGCTTACAGGAGACAATTTTGATTTCAGAGATTTGCAAAAGAGAGTGGAAAAAAAATTTGTTCATCACATTTAGAGACTTTCAAAATGCGTTGGCTGAGGCCAACGCATTTTAAAAGTTACGACGTTAGAGAGCAGCAGATTTTAAGTGGAATTGGGAGGGCCATATTTTTTGTTGTCGGATGGTAGATGTCTCAGACTCGAGGCCGAGAACAGGACGCGGAAGCTTAGGGGGAGACTCTGGACCAGACGCTCTGAAGACATCAAGAGGGTTGCAGGTCTAAGGTGGCAAAATATGGCGGCTGACAGGGAATTACAGAGGTACAAACGGGAGGTATTTTCAACAATGGACTTGATAAAAATACAAAGTAAGTAAGAGTTACCCATTCGTTAAACATTATTTCATTCATCGTGTTATTTCATTGTCTCTTAACCGCAATAAAAAAGAGAAAATGTTTTTTTAGTGTCTATAAAATAATATCCACGTGGGTTTCTTGTTTTCAAAAAGCACATTTATTTTTTCTTTGTTTGCATAAACATGAACCCACGTCAGAAAGTAAAACTCAATTCACACATTCCATTGACCTAAAATATTAAGTGTTGAGCGTCTTTATTTGTTAAAATAGCCTAACACCGGACGTTTTTATTTATTTGTATTTATTTAATAAGCTTATAATTTACAATATTAGACACATTTACTCACAAGTGTTAATAATTAAAACAAACTAAAAAACTAAACTTTGGTTTTGGTCTCGTGGTGAAATGATCAGCGTGTTTGTCGATGCAAGAGGTCTCAGGTTCGATTCCCGACATGGTTCATGTGTAATAGTCAGTGTCAGTGGTCAGATGGCAAAAAGGACCATCTGTATTTTTGTCTATGTTTTAGTTTTCAACAGTTTTAATTAATCTCAGTAAATACACGCAGCAAAAAAACAAAAATTAGTCACTTAGAATGGTAATTTATTATATGAAAAAAAAACACTAAAATATTTTAGTTTGTGGATTAAAGTCTTGAAATTGACGTATTTCAGCTCTTCTCAACATTTTTGAAAATTAAAGATTGTCCCTTCTGCCATCTGACTACCGTTTTTTTTAAAAGGGTGTTTTCACACTATAATATTTCATTGTCCCTGAACTGGTACCTTAAGCGTAAGACTGATCACCTTACCTTCATGTTAAACAATATTAATATATGCATTGCCCTATGCATAGGTGTGGAAAGGAAATAATGATAATGATTATTGATTCATGTATAATTCTACTTCATTTATTTATCCCTTGTGTTAATAAAGCATTTTGATCTAACCGTGCATACGCTTCCAGCTTTCATAATACTTTCTTACAACTCATTAAACATTTTGAAATCTTTATAGAAAATAAATTGAATTTTTTTAATGACATTTCTTAGGCCCGGTTGTTTGATCGTTAGTAATAGTAAAAAATCTGTAGCAATAGTTAAAAATGGACAAAATGGGTTGTTTCATATATAGTAACTAACGGTGGATAGTAAAAGTCTTTAACCATTAGTTAAAAATATAACCCGCCAATGTTGGCGAGTAAAACGTTTTACTATAGTAGAATAATCAAGATGGCGTCATTTTTGACGTTTACCGGTCGTCGTTATTTGCTCACGTCTCTCAGTATTGCTTTTATTTACGAATACGGAATGGATTACGCTTATGATGATCAATATAAATCGGAAGGTTCTTTCAATGATGACATTTTTTACTTATTGCCAAGAAAACGAAAACATTTGGAAAACAATATGGCAGTATTATTCCACCAAACCTCGGGCAGACAATTTTGTGGCAGTCTAATCTTGGCTTCTTTTTAAAAATAATTCGGTAAAAGTTTTGAATAATAATTTGGATATTTTTTTTGAATTATAAATAATGGCATGAACAAAGAACATATAAATATTATATTATATTCCCACATTATAATATTCCAGAGCTAAAATTTGCTATCTTGTTGGATTGACAGTATTTTAGTTGTCATTTAATTTTTCTTATCATTCTTGCTTTCACAAAAGATATTATAATATTGTTATTGTAACTCGAATTTTATTTCATTAAATTTTAAAAAAATATATTATAAGATTATGTTAACCGATATTATTTTGTTTCGTTTACTCAGTACACATGCCATGTTGTCACGTGGTTCAATTTGTTCGGTGTTTTGACATTTTCAAAGTCACATTCCACAGTGTAACCATTTGTAAAAAATGAATAAAGAACAATATTCCATTTTTGAGCTTTGCAATCGAAAAACCAGTGGTTACATTTTACTATAGTGAAAATGCGGGTGAAAAAACGCAATGATAGTAAAACCAAAATCGTTGGTAAATCAAACTATAGTAAAACTCTACTTTTACTAACGATCAAACAACCGGGCTTTAGCTGGACTGCATTTTAATAATAAATTAATCAAAAATACTTGGTATTCTTCTACTTTTGTTTTCTCTAATGGGCATCTCCACACTAGTTCATTGGTTGAAAAAGTAAATGGAAGTGTACCAAGTTTTTTCATTTAGTAATCTATATGTAAATATAAATTATTTCACCATTACAATGGAATTTCATCAGGAGTTGTCAATAAATAAATAAAAATAAAATATATTATTAATATTCAAAGCATTAACTTTGTGGTGCAACATTTTAATATTATGTTGATAAAATTTGTTAATAAAAGTGTCTACTATGGTGAAGGTGTGTAGTGGTATTTGCATGTTGGTGTAGTGTTGTTATCCTGACAAAGAGACGGGTTACGTCTCGAAACCAGTAGACAGATAAGTCAGTGAGTGGTTTTATACAAATTTTATTAACATAATATAAAAAAAAAAAATTATCTTTCCAGAAGTGGAATTAAACTTAATTTTATGGATATAGTTGTTTTAAGTTTCAGTGAGTCTCACCTTAGGAAGCCTTAAATCACTCCAACCTCTTGTTACATACTAAGACTTGTGTAAATCATCATTATTTTTAAAACCTCATAATATGAGTCCAGAAACCAATTAGTTTATTTACTTGAAAAGTAAAGTCAAAGTGGGATTAAGACAGAATTACCTTTTTTAATATCCAGGATTATCAATTGTTTAATATTTTCAAAGTTAAAATGGCATTTTTAGTCTGGGCAAATAAGGAATACTTGGTCAAGTGTTTTTGACTCGATGCAATCTCAGGTAAAAACATTCAAATAGTAAATTTATTATATAAAATTCCCGGGTTTGATTTTTGACAGGGGACATGAAATATTGGTTATAAACTGCCACCTGAAATGTTAAACTGGTCACCTTGCTTTACATATTTATGTATTCCGGATATTTATTAAAGCGCCATTTTTGTGGAAAATCATCTCACCACCTGTACAATAAACATATCAACCCCTTCTGCAGCTACCGAGTGCATAGGCGATTGAGATTTTAGTTTCTCTTTTCCAATAGATTATTTGTAATAAAAAAAATACATAGGAACTAAATAAAAACATGTTTTACAGCCACAAAGTGCACGGAAGGTTACAAAAAAATACAAGGAAGTTTTTCTATAATATTTTCAAAGTTAGCAGTACTGTTTCCATTGTACAACATTTCCAACAAAGCCAAACAACTAAGTTGGCCCCACCTAGTAAATCAACTTTCAAAATCTGATCCCTGGATTGCTCTATACAAATTTATTTCCACCAATAATTTGCAAGATGAGCCCATTACTGGTATTAAACTTCTTTTGACCGGTGTCATTACACTCACTGCCGTAGACACGGCTTCAGCTCTGCTTGATGCACTTATCCCTTCTGATGACAGAGCTTCAGATTTTTTTAATCATTCATATATTAGAGAACATGCATTAACTATTCCATTCACTTCATTGTCACCACCTATCTCTTCATTAGAAGTTGGAAAAATCGTCTCCAATCTCAATCTAAATAAAGCATCTGGTTTAGATTGAATTGATTCCGCGCTTGTAAAAAGGTGCTGGTCTTTGGCCCCATTTGAATTCCTAACCCTGTTTAATGTTTGCCTTTCCGAAGGTGTCTTCCAAGATTACTGGAAAACGGGATTGATGAAAATTATTCCTAAGCGCTGCGATTGGCCAAGTACTGATCTCAAAGCATAAAGACCAATGACTCTTTTGCCTATTCTGGGAAAAATACTGGAACGGCTAATAATAAACAGACTTGAGTCTCACTTAAATGCAACTCTTTGTTCAATTGTTTCCATCTCTCTCCTATTTGAGTGTCTTCAAATAGAAGTTTACCGTCAACTGCTTCTATCGCCTAACTCTTTCCAATTTTTGTTCTAAAGGAATCTTTTACTGTGACATGAGCTGTTTAAATATTTTCTTTTTTCATATTATCGACAATTTAATTGCATTTTCTCTGGTAATGCATTTCTTCTGCGATTCGTGACTCTCTGTTTATTTTATTTCTTAGTACTCGATATTCGCTTTGTGCTTCGTCACTAGTAACATTTTTTACTATGATAAGGTTTGCCGATGACATCGCTCTGATTGCTAAATGTGAAGAAAAACTCACTGAACCTCTGACATCCATGGAAAATGTATTAAATAAAAAATATAATATCAAAATAAATAGGAGCAAAACCAAAGTAATGACTGTGGCCCGTAATGAACATCAAATTAATATAGTGATGTAAGAAGCAACTCTGAAAAACGCATAAGAGTTTGTGTACCTTGAAAGCATGATCATCTGGGATGGGAGAACAAAAAGAGAAGTCGACTGCCGCATACAGCAAGCGAGGCTTGCGTTTAACAAAAAATCAAATATTTTTGAGTCAAATAATATAAATCTAAAACTCAGCAATTAACTTGCCAAGACATATGTATGGAGCATATTTATGTACGGTTGTGAGACATGGTGCCTTACCGAAAGAGATAAAAAAAGACTAGAGGCCTTCGAGATGTGGTGCTACAGAAAAATATTAGGGATTTCCTGGAGAGGCCACATGACTAATGACGAGGTTCTCAGCAGATTCGTAGAAAGGAGGCACCTAACTAAAACCATCTCCGAGAGGCGAGCAGGGGCAAACCGTGTATAGAAGCGATTATGCGCAGCTTACCATTATATTTGACTAACCATAATAATGTTTTATTGTAACTTTATTTACAGAAAACAAATAAATACTTAAAATTTATTTTAAATAATTTCCACCGTTTGTATTTTTATGCTAATATAAATATAAATTTAAATAAAACGCGCCCAGCGCCTGCGGTGAGCCGAGAAACTAGCCGATTTTTCCAGCTTATTTTTTCATACAAATAAGTATACTATATTTTGAATGTATTAACCCCATTGCGAGTTTTTCCTTTTCGATTAAACTTGCAGATTACACAAATTATTTGAAGATTCTTGATTTGGAAAACAGTATTTCAAACATTATTTCTTAATGACTATTTTTCTTTGAGATGGTACTTTTGTCATAAGACCATAATTACTTGCATGCGTCATATTGCGGGACAAATAGTGCCCCACGCGGCCGTTTTGAGCACTATTAATTAATAGAACAGTTGTCATTTCGGTCAGTTGTCATTTCATTTGAATACCTAATATTGACTGAATTTATAGTGGTATTTTTTATTTATTTTTTAATGAATTATATATTAAAGTAATGGATAATATATCTTAATAATATTATATATCACAAAGTGACATCGTTTGAGTTGATTTCATGGATAAGAGTTGTTGTATCACACAGAACCACAGAAAAATATCAATTTATTGTATTATTTACATTATATTATGTACCTTCTATGTAGGTACAAATATATGATATTTTTTAATAGCTTACCTGTTGATAAAACCACCATTCGCCAATGGAGGCGAGCCCAATGGATTGACCACATTATGCGCCACGAGGGTCTCCTGCATGAAATCATAGTGGGAATGGCTGAGGTGACAAATTACAGAAGGCGCTCCCGCCGGGAAGATTTGGAGCAAGTGTGCGGGGATTTAAACTGCGCCTCATATATCGAGCAGAAGAGGGCTGCAGAGAATAAAGACCAATGGAGGACGAGATGCAGGACTTTGCTGCAAACCAATCCCCAGGATTGAGATTGCGAAGAAGACTAAGAAGTGTTTTTTTTTTAATCTAGATTAAAACATATCCTGCTGGTACAGAGCGCATGAACAGTAAAACATTTAGACCGTACGTACAGTTAAAGATTAAGTTAGAAATAATTTTGTAATAAATTTGATACACACAATATAAAAGTTATAATGTTATCAAACATCTTGCAGTTACAGTGATTCAAATACCAATGCCTTAGTGCCTTATGCACTACTGCGTGCGGAGAGAAAAATGATTCTCATGATATATTATTGCGTATATAAATCAAATAAATGGCAGTGAAGTTATGAATGAGAAAATTTTTAACAATGATGAATAACATTTAAGAGAAAGAAATATAGAAGTCTAGGCATCTAAAAGGCTAATGACCTAATATCGGCTGGGTTAAGTGACCGTTTTACACACTGTATAACATGCACTACTCTGCCTATATTTGAACATCTATATTCCTTCAATTCTCCCGTCTGTTGACGTTTGTGAAGTTAAAGAGCTGAGACTTTTATTGTTGTGGGTAAGATTCATATTTTTGAATTATTTCACCTACATACCAGGCAACGCCTGAAAATGTTTTTAATTTATATACTTCTTCTTGGACCAGGTGGATTTATCAACAATGTTCTGAGTTTGTCGAAATTTTTGTTTGACAAAAATTGAAGGAATAGAGATGTTCAAATTTAGGCAGAATGGTAAATGTTACAGAGTGTGTAAAGTGGCCACTTAAACCAGCCAATGGCTGGTCATAAGTCCTGTAGATGCCTAGACTTCTATATTTTCTTCTCTAAAATGTTCTTCATTTTGGTTGTATTATGTTCATATTAACAGCCCCCTACTGGATTGAATCCAGTCCATGTCTACAAAAATTTGGACAAACTCAAAACATTGTTGATGAATTAGGAATTGAAAAAAACCATAGATATTTGAAATTGAAAACGAAGCCAGAGTACCGTTAAAATTTTCTTTTATTTTAGAATACAAAAACTGTAAACTAATCGATAGATAATTAATTCCAAAACTCAATTTCAATCGGCTTTAAAAAATGTGCTAGTCTCAAATACCATAGCTGTTTTTTAGTAGACTGGTCGTTAGTCAATACCTAAGAAAGAATGTTGGGTGTGCAGTTAATAGGCTGGTTGGTAAGTCTTGACTAGAATGATGCTAGATTTTGAATAGGTGGGTGCTTGGTTTTTGTCTTGAATAGGGTAATTCTGGGAGTGTAACGGGAACTCTGATTTTCTTTAGGGCTTGATATTGAAAAATTAAAAAAAAAAAAACTTGACAGGAAAAGACTCCAAATCTCATTCAATTTGCCAATACGTTCGACAAATTTAAGAAAAAATACATTTATCTATAGAGCATGTCATTATTCTCGCTCTAATTTTCTTGCCTTCTCTTTCACAGTGGTAGCCGCTCGATTGTGGAATAATCTACCCACGAATGTTAGAGACGCCCCTTCTTTATTTACATTTAAGTCAAGATTGAAATGTCACTATCTTAATATTTGAATTATTCCTTTATCCTTCATCTTTCCTTCCCATCCCCCTTCCTCTTTTTATAGTATAGTGTTAATTTTTTGTTTATATATAATTATTTTAGTTAATCTTTGCTTTTAATTTTTGTATAAAATTGTCAGATTCAATAAGTCCATGTATTTATAATTTTATCAAACTGAACGGTTTGCCTTAAGGCAAATTTATTTATTGAATATGTATATTAAGTGTCAAATAAATAAATAAAATTATTATAATACTGCTCTCTCCGGTCACGCAAACATTTTTTATCTCTCCTGTACCAAATAAAATAGATTCTTTACGGACCAATGCCCACAATATTATCAATATGGTACGCCAGTCTAGTTATACGAGTACTTACATCATTTAATACGTTCAATGTTTTTATAATATTCTTTATTTATTAATTATCTTTTGAATTTTTTATTTTTTTTCCGAACAACTAATTTATGGAAGCCCTAACAGATTAGCATTATTGAAAAATAATTCATTTAAATAACCTAACCAATACAATCTAAGAATCTATTTAAATAAACAATAGTTAAGTCAGGGCATATTATATTATTTACATATTTTATTTTGCTGTAAATTTTATTTTTGACGTTCCTTATTTGTTTTATAAATTTTATGTTGTTTCTGGGTACGTAACATATAGTAAATAATTAATAACTTTTAAATCCACTGTGAAAAATTTGTTATGATTTACACACAATTGATAATCTATTTTTTAAATATTATATATGCATTTCATGTAGAAATGATTGTTTTATTTCAAGATAAATAAAATAACATATTTCTGCAGCTTGACGATAAAAAAATACTTGTTTACTAAGTTCCTAACAATAGCAATTACAAAACAATCCACACGTAAAGAAAAGCGTTACGTGGTTAGTTTAGAAAAGGCATTTAAAACGTGTCAAAGCCATAAATATATATGAAAGTGCACGACATACGACTGAATTTTTAATTTCATTCAATAAATTTTAGGTAAAAGGGCCGTGGATAATTTTAAAATCACTTTAAAGCTTGATTGATTTATTCGTTGATTAACGACTTCACAGCTACAACACTAGAAGATAAATTGTATGGTAATAAAATAAGTTAAAGTTATGTAAAGTGAAATATTTAAGTCTTTAAGAAACGTTTTATAAAATAAGAAACAGGTTGTGGGCTTTGAACCGTGTCATCCTGATCCCAAATTAACGAAATTATAATTATTTAAATGAATTTTGAAAAAAGTTGGCAGTGGTTTATAGTCATTTATTCGTATTGTATCTGCGTAATAATTTATTAATATTTAGAGTCAACCCCCAACCTTGAAATAGAAATGGTTAAATAGCGATTTTTTTGAGACTTATATCTTTCAAAAAATAATAATAATCCATTCTTGTATCTTGTATGCATCATTACTTCCATCAGGGATGCTGGATCGCAGCACCATCGAACCTCTTCGTCAAATTTTTTTTGGGAAACAATTCTATTGGCTGATTTTTGAAAGTATAAAAAAAGAATACAAACATTGTAATAGTATGAACAAATAAATATATAATAATACTTGTAATAAAATAATGAAAAATTTTTTTTTTATGGATCCAAAATGCAGTAAACCTATATTTTCTCGGACTAGCATCCCTTCCGCAAACCCCTTCTATAATATACCTTGCAAGGGAAGCGGCTGGGTAGGAGATAGAAAGAGGTTTGTAGAGGGACTGCTTGTCCGAGAAATTAAGGATTTACTCCATTTTGAGATCACAGTTTTTTTGTTTGAATGACTTTTTGGAAAAAAATTGTAATATTTTTTTAGCTTACCATGAGGAGTGTTCCTTTGAATTTTCGCGGTCTGGCCCTGAAAAACTGTGTATATTCCAAATATACTGAAAAAAATCAGTTCGTATGTTCCCAATACTAAAGCGAGATGTCATGCATTGTTTTACCCACCCAGAATCCGTACAAATGCAAGTCAAAATTCACCCATTATAATGCAATTTGCTTGCTGAATACCTCTTCTGCGGATAATATGAACCTATTAATTTGTACATATAGAATCTCTCTTCGATGGCACTACAGCCCATATCGAGCTTTGGGCTCCTGCAACTTTCGCCTCCAACTCTGTAGGTCCTCAGCCACCGTCTTCCAATTTACCACCTGGAGAAACTGCGCTGCATCCTTTCTCACTTCATCCTCCCATCTCATCCTGGGTCTCCCCACTAATCTCTTTCCTCCCGGGTGTCCGCTCATTATTGTTTTAGGGACACGTGAGTCAGGCTTTTGCTGTACATGTCCGGCCCATCGTAATCTAAGCATCTTTATATGTGCCGAGACGCTCGAGGCCTGGTAAATTGTAGAGTTCTCCGTATCCCGAATGCGCCACTGATTATTCTCATTCACTGGTCCGCAGATTCTTCTGAGTACTTTTCGTTAGAAAATATCCAGCATTTCAGCCATCTTTACTGTCAGTGCTAACGCCTCATACTGGTATGCCAATACAGTACGTATAATTGTTTTGAATACGGTTATTTTGGTTTTCCTGTGGACGTTACGCGATTTGATCACTGGCAGCAAAAAAAAAATGTTTTGTGGCTACTGTGATTCTTTTTCTGATTTCTGCTGGATCGTCATCATTCTCAGTTAAACTGGAGCCCAGGTAGGTGAATCGCTCGGCCTTTGTACTGGATACAGCCTCTTGCTCTTGCTTGCATATCCAACAAGTTTACTTATAACAAATATTGGAGCTAGTGTCTCTAAGAGTTCATCTTATGACATGTTCAAGCACAATATTTCAGAGTTCAGAGTTCAAGCACAAAAACAAATACATTCTTAACAAAAGTTTGGCATCTATCTGTTTTTTTTTTTTTACATTTAATTTTTTTTTTTTTTTGCACCACAACAGGCCAGGAGGCCTAATTACAGTGGTGAATTACATCACAGAGCACCCAGGCTTGAGAAAAATCACATTTTAATTTTTGTGTTCTCACCGGGAATCGAACCCGGAACCTTTCGTGCGTGAATCAAGCGTCTTGACCACTACACCACGGAGGCCTTTTTATTCATTAACATCAAGCTTATGTTTACATACTTCATTACGATGGGTTAAACAACCCCTTAAGTAATGCAGACTACAATCGTCAAATACATTAATTAAAATAATAATATAATCAAAAAATAAAAAGTTATTGTAGTTTTTAGGTTCTTTAGTATTTTTGACTGTCCTGGATTTGTCCTTGTTATTTTCACGGAAAAGTATCTTTCATGGTATTATATTTGTGTCAATCAGTTTTTTGTCATTGTTTTGTCGATTTTCCATTGCACTTTAGTAAACAATTTTCATCAAGTATTGTATCAAACTGGCCTGTTATTTTCACAATTGAGTCGTTGGTGTCAAATATGGTAAGTCGTACATAAAATAAATAAAAAATGTACTGTATAAATAATTAAAATAACTTTCTAAGTGTTTTCGTTTTACGTTTTTAAGACTTCGAATTCCTTGGGCAAAAGTGATATCGGAATATATTTTACGTATTTATTGTTTGTACGGGATATTTGCTTAATAACATAATAAGTATTCAACGCCGTAACCAACCAACATTTAAACTAATGCGTAAAACGTGAAAATTTGTCAAAACTCTGTTTTATGACTTTGAAATGTGTTGGGAATTTAGGTTGTTTCTAATTTTGTGATGATAAATAAGTCATGTTTTAAAACAGCATTAACTCAAAACCTGTGCAATGCATCAATTAAAAATAACCGAATTATTAAAATTACATTTAATTATAAAAAATTAACCTTTCCCTCCTATTATTTCAAGAAGCTACAAGGAATTTATTGCCAGCAATGTCTTGAATTTGATTTTATTTGCCAACATTTATTCCCTAAATTTTTAAATAGATCTAGCCAAAGATAGAATCGTTTACTTGGATGTACTTATCATACCCAGATGCTAACTCTGAATAACTTGATAAGATAGAACGATTGCAGAATATTTGTATACGTGATATTTTTGATCTTCGCAAATTTGACCACATAACCGAGTATCGCACGCAACTACACTGGCTCAGTATCAGGCATATAAGAAACATTCACATTCTATCACTTCTTTACAAATTTGAAATAATCCCACTTCACCTGTTTATCTAAAAGAGCTCTTCCAGCCTATTTCACAACACGGACTTTCTATTCGTTCTAGTAACGAGAGAACTCTTTTAATACCCTGTCATCGCTTTAATTGTCTTGCCTCTTCTTTCACAGCAGTAGCCGCTCGATTGTAAAATAATCTACCCACTAATGTTAGAAACGCCCCTTTTTTATTTAAATTTAAGTCAATATTGAAATGTCACTATCTAAATATTTAAGTTGTTCCTTTATCCTTCTTCTTTCTTTCCCATTCCCTCTCCGCTCTTCATAGTACATAAGGTTATTTTTTTATATTCGTAGTAAAGTGTTGATTTTTGTTTAAAATTGTGAGATTCAATATGCCCATGTATTCGTAATTTTCTCAAACTAAACGGTTTGGGTTGGTAGAAAGAAATTGCCTTAAGGCAATATGCCCACCATTATATGTATATAATATTGAAGAACTTGCTCCCTCGGTATATTTAAAAATCTTAATGTAAAATCCATAAAAAAAAATAAGTAAAAGCTTTGTTACTATACGCACGTAAACATTATTTTCTACCTTCCGTTACAAATACAAGATTTACTAGATATTCCACCCTTATGCTGCAAAAAAATTAATATAACCTTCGGTCAAAGAGGATTGTCCTACTACTCGGTTAAAGTGTACAATCTTCTTCCATTATCCATAAGAACAATTAGTAAGTTCTCACAATATAAAA
Organism: Micrasema longulum; assembly: GCF_059751315.1. Taxonomy (NCBI): domain Eukaryota; kingdom Metazoa; phylum Arthropoda; class Insecta; order Trichoptera; family Brachycentridae; genus Micrasema; species Micrasema longulum. The sequence continues at coordinate 1,343,632 of NW_028277478.1, read as the reverse complement.
TTGCTATTAAGAAATGGATAGTGGAGGTGGGTTGCACATGGATCGATGAGTGGATCAAGCCAAATAGGTAAAATGTGTGTACTGTTTATGAAATTGGTTCTATTGGTCTATATAAATTGGTTATGTTTTTAATGATTATTTTAGTTTTTTATTGTTAACAATGTTAGTGATAAATAGGTGAATTTGATTGATTACGTTTTTTTGTTGTTATTATTATCCTAACTTTATTAAATAGCTAATTTTAAGGCATGTTTTACATTTTGAAAAATGTTTCCCTCGGCACGGTTAGGGAACATTATTCTGTATACAAATAAGAATATAAACAATGTAAAAGTATAAATAAATAAATACGTACGTACGTAAAGTGTTAAATAAATAAATATAAATAAGATACATCTTGTCATGCATGGCCTTCTGTTCTGCCTGCTTTTGACTCGACCAGACCAAAGATGTTGATTTATCTGATCATACCACGTCTTCCTCGTCTCAGTTAACCGTTCATTTTTGCCATACATACTTGTTTTAGCATTTTTTCGTTACTCATTTGTTCTACATAATCAAGGCATCTCAGAGACCCTTCCTAATCTTATCAATTATACCCGACTCATATTTGCAGTCTCACCTGATTTCATCATTCGTAACCCTGTCATACATTGGTTTCCTTCACATTCGTCTAAGAGATCGCATTTCAACCGCGTTCACTCGGCTTTCATCCTTCCTCTGCTACTTTTATGTTTCACTTTCATATATGAGGGTACTATTTGCAAACACGGCAAAATCCATGTTTCTTTATTTTGAGCAAATCACAAAAAACTGATACAATACTTAACTTCAACTTTTTTTAAACTTATTTTTTTATTATAATCAGTTTATATTTAACACGTACACAGTGATGACATAAGCATGATTATGTCAAGAAATAGAATAAAAATAATAAATTTAATTTTATACATTCTAACTTTGCAATACTCACGTAGAGGTTGCCATGTTTGCAACAACCCCGATAATTTAAAAGTCAAGTTCTTACAAAGATAGCCGTATTTTTAACTGATAATGTTATAATTATTTAAAAAAAAAATATTCTGAATTAGTTTCAATGTATATCTCACTTTTTTTATATTTTTGATTTTGCCGGGTTTGCAAGTAGTACCCTCATATAAGTGTTGAGACTAAAACACCGCTGTGCACTGCCAGTTGAGCTTCGATCGACAAATATTCATTAGTAATCACTGTGCTTAGTGCGCCGTTTATTTTGTTGCCCGCATTCACTTTCCTTCCTACCTCTTTTTCTACTTTTCAACTTTTAAAAAAATGCTTCCCAGACCCACACATTCTTTTAATTGTTCAATACATTCGTTGTTTACATTTATTTGGCAGTCAGTAACCTCACTTCCCCTCTTGAAATTCCTTATTGTTAATCCAGACTCGGGCAGACACTAATTTTTTATAGCTCCAAAACTGTTCAATGCATTTCAAAAGGACAATATATTACGATAGAGATGAATAATTTGAATTTGTTTAAATTCAATTTTTTGTTGAAGTTGTGGATAAAAAAATAAATTATTTTTAAAAATAAAAAAGAAGTTAGTGCGAAATTAAAATAATATAATATCGGAGTCATTTGACTGTGAATGAATAAAAAGTATCACCTGCCGTGAATGCATCCTAACGGTGTATTTTTTCAGGTGTGAATATGGACATTTTTAAGTGGAAAAAGTAATAAACTCTTAAGACATTAACAGAAACGACAGAGGCAAACGCTAGGTGTTAGATTGTTCAAATTTAACAGAAGCAAAAATATTTGACTTTTGATTTGCCTGAAATACGCCGAATATACTTTTGAATTATTCTTTTACAAAGATATCTTGGAAGAATTTTGGGCGTGCGGTGGTTTTTCTTTGTAAATATTAGAGAAAAACGACAAAGAATAAAGCAAACAGATGAAATACTGTCGGGTAAAAAAAAAACTTTTTACCGCTTATTTATTAGTGGCATAATTTTTTTTAATCAATAGTTTTGAATTCCCACAAAAACAGTCATCGCATTGGCCACCCCACTAATACGTCAGAATTCATGTTAATTTTGGACTTCGTCTGTAACGTCGTCACTAATCTTGACTTCACAATTATCAAGACCTAGTCGCGTTTTTCTAGGGATATATTTTTTCATAATTTGTTTTTTCAAGTTATGTATGAAAACATTTCTGCACAGATCCAAACTGATTATGATAATACAATTAATTTTTCTAAATTCATTTTACTTATTAATTCGTATTCATAATCTTGCCGATACAAATTAAATAAAGCAAGTGTTTCTTTTCTCCACGCGTTATATGCCCCAGATACGAAATTTGCTTAATTTGAGACATTTAAGTTAATTTTTAGGTCTGTCCAAGATATCGTAAGCATTTGAAATGAAACCACATCTCAAAAGCCTCCAGTCTGTCCATAACGTTTACCTTCAGCGTCCAGGGGCCTTATGCTGGACTCATTCGTCTTTAAAATCGTATGCGACTTCCTTTATTTGACTTGTGACAGCATTCATGAACCACCCATATGAATGCAGTCGATTAAACACCAATCGATTTTATCTTCAGTGCCCAAAAGCAATCGATTGAAATTGACATTGACAATCGAATGCGACATTGTAATTTCAGCTGTCAAGTTTTCCTCTTGTAAAACGCTCGGCATTTATGTTTAAATGACGAGTAGATACTTTTGTTAAGTTTTACCTCAAAATTTACAACACTGATCTATGTTATGATGATGACGTATCAACAAACGTGTTACAAATATAATTGTACTTATATTTAATCCATTTTTATATGAAGTTTTACTAAAAACATGATTTCAATATTATTTTATCGCTCGACAATGTCAAAATACGTATTTGAGATATATATTACACAATCTGTTTTTAAAATCCATTGAGTGAATATGATATCTTTCTAATAATATGTAAATGTCGCACACTGAGAAGAATACTGTTGGTACTCAAAATTACTGATTTTACAGGAGAGCAAAAATTATGTTTCATTATACATTTATTTATTTATTCAAAATTACAAAATTAAATATTTATGAACGTATTAAGGCTTTTTAGGCTATGCCCGTGTCAAGCCACAATAAATAACAATAAAAATATATGGTAAAATTAAATAGATTAAATTATTAAGACATAGAATAACAATCTAGAAAAAAAGGTTAATGTAATAAATAATCAAATTCCAAAGAATACAATGCAAAAAATAAAAAGACATATTGTTATACTTTTTAAAAAAAATTATGTGTTTTTCAGTAATTTATTTCATTACGTACTTGTAGAAGGTACGCCAGGATTAAATAAAAGTACTGTATTTTTTGATAAAATATAGAAAATATAAACATAAATCATAATGAAAAAATTAAATATAAGAAAAGTGAAGTAATTGGTATAACTTTTCAGGTATTTGTGATATAATTGCTATTGTTTTGGTCAAATATGCAGAACGAAATTCACTCTTTGACTGTGTACATAACTCAAAATTGATCGATTTCGAGTGACAACAGTCTTCTACTCAGTGTGCAATGTGTGTTATAACAAAGGCAAATAATAATTATAAATGTTGCGGTGTCTCAGTAAAATATTTTCTTTTATTTTTTAATAATATTCCATACACAAAATATTCAACGAAAGAAGTCTGACAATAAAAAGGCAGAAGACCTGGAAAGTGATAGATAAATACGGATTTGTTAGTCTTGCTCCATTCTTGTTCGTCTTTATAATTAATTTGTTGAAGGGTTTTCAAGAATAGCATTATGACAAAGCAATCGAGATTCACAGTCAACTAGTGGGTGACAAAATGTCACATCTTTCCAGCAGGCTCCAGGTCTCACAGCCATACAACAATACAGATCACACATTACACTTCACCAATCTTTGCCTTATTTTTGAATTCGGATTATCATTGCAGAACAGAGATTTCATTTTATCGTCAGCAATGTTTTATTTTTCCAGAATTAAATAAATAAAAAAATTCCGCTTCATGAAAATGAATCGATTAAAAATACCTTTAAATTCGCTTTCAAAGCACAATATGCTTATATGATTGGATAACTCCTTTCTTGTTTAAGTACGGAATTCGATTAATACCGATTAAGACCTAGTTTTTCAAACGGTATTTTGACCCGCTCAAGGTCACCTCATTGGTGAACCTACTCACCCACTTCGATATGTACCGATTCGGCTTCCAGCGCCACCAAAAGGTGTCATTTCAAAAATAAAATGAACTAAGAAAAAATATTTACGATCATCAAACAAACATAGCGGAATATTCAAATGGGACAAGAGTTGAAAAAAATGTTGTCCACACTAGTCAAACGGTAGCGCATTGGTCTAGTTTCGCTTTGTTCTATCTACCAAAAAAAGGAATATTTTTGCAAAGAAAACGTACTCATTTTTTATTCATTTTTTACTGTATACGCCCAGAGGGCTTTCACACGACACGTACAAAATAACAATTAAAGTATTTTCTTTCAAAAATAAGTATGTAATATGTATAATATAAATACATATTTATTTTGGAGTATCGAATTATATAATGTTAAAAAGGTTTTTTAAAATTTTATTTATAAAAAAAAACGACAGCGATTGTAACTAAAAATATAAAATATTAAATATTATTAGAAATACAGTGATAACATTTACTAGATGTGTAAAAGTAGATATGTTTAGAATTTTACAAAAAAATGCACTTTTTATGCAATTTATATTTGTAAAAAAAGATTTTAAATAATAAAATATTTACAAATAAACCAAAGTTATAGGCCAATTATAGTGTTCTATATGTAGGTAAATATAATGAGAAAAAAATAAGAAAAAAATCATCTCCATGAAAACCACTCCGTATAATATGTAGTTTTGATGTTAGGTAATTTATAAACAATTACGTTTATTTCTATTTTTATACATCTTTACCTTTTTAATTTTTATTTTCCATTGAATATGTTCTGTAAATTGAAAAATAAAAATATATTTTTTATTTTAATGGTTTGGAGGAAGAAATTGCCATTTGGCAATAAGCCCGCCAATGTACAAATAACATTTCGTACAAAAAGTTAAATAAATAAATAAATATAATTCCACTTCTAAATAAATAAAACATAACAATAATAATAAAAAATAACATGTGAAAATAATTTGTTTTGTTGACTGTGTCTTAAAAAATACTTTCGTCAGCGGATCCATATGGAGTAACCCCAGATCAAATTTTCCTCTCTTCTTCTTTAACAGTAAAGATGGAACAAATGATTTGGGTTTGCACTTGCAAATTTTGACCTGAGTACCTAAGGTCCATTGTTTTGCTATAAACTATAGCGTACTTTGTGATTGATAATCCTAGAATGATTTTTGTAGGCATAGGCGGCTCTACTACAGCTGTGGCATCTTATAACTTTGAAGCTAGAACACTATTTCGACCCTTTTTATGACAAACGTATTTGTGACAAATTTGTCAGTGCCTGAACTGCACACATAAAGCAACTAAAAACATTTACATGAAAATACTTTTAAAAGAACTCACTTTAACAGTGATAGTCAATTTTAGCATCAACCCTAAGTAATGAAGTAGTAAACTATTTTTTTTTTCAATAACCTAGTGTAAACAAACTTTTATATACATATTCATCAATTTTGTAGGTGTGGCTTACTAAATAAAAATTTATTTAATATGGGTAAACATGTAAATGTGCGCATGTTACAAAGTTGTCAACCATATTAAAGTGCTATATAAAACATTACTTGAATATTTTTCTAGCACACAATAGCTAGACACCAATATTTTTTTCCATTACAATCTATTAGAGTTCGAGATCAAAAGATATTATTCTCTTACGTCCTACTCAAAAATGTTAAATCACTTTTGTATAAATGTACATGGTATTGATGGATTGCGTTGTTAGTTGTTAGTCATTTGAAAACAAAAATAGTTCAATTAATCTCGCAATCCATATTTGATTCCAACTTGATATAACTTGCCATACACAAATTTCAAGTAAAAATATTTCCTAGATATCACAGGTAATTCCCAGACATATCCATATCCATTTACCATAAACCCTTTTAAATAAAATAAAAAAACCTACATCTCAAATAAAAAGGTTAAAATTTAGGTGTATTTAGAAATTAATTATAAGAACGTTTGAAAATAATTTCAAAAAATTAATCAAAATCTGAAAATTGTGAAACATTTTGTTAAATTCAATTATTTATTTAAAGATTCTTTAGTCAATAAAAAATACATTATCACAATATTAATTCATTATAAAAAGAAAAAAAGGATTAAAACATATTTTGTCTCGATTAACTATAAAATAATAGTTTGTCATCGGGTGCTCAGACATAAGTTTCGATTCTTATTTAAATCTTTTTTTCTATGATATATTTTGTTGCTCTTTAATAACAAGGAATATTTTTATGTTTTTTTAATATTTTTAATTACCATTTTTTATTACTATTAAACAAAAAAGTACCTTCTTATCTTTTACAGAATATTTTCTTTTCTCCTTCTCATATTTTACAAAAATATAATACCTGTCTATTTATTATAGGAATAAAAAAAATCATAAACATTTCTTGTAAACCCACAAACATGCCAATGCCTTTGTGGGATTTTAAGTTTATTGTTTTTACTGTTAATATGTATTTCATTGCCATGTTATTATTCTTTATTTTTTTAATACTCTGAATTATCTCTGATGTATATTGTAAAGAAAAAAAGTTATTATGCATAAAAATAATGAAAAATTAAGAATCAAATTAAAAAAGTACACACATAATTTTGCACACAAATCGAATAATGAATATTTTAAAATTGTTTTTGATGCTTTGAAAAATACAAAAATATTATTCGGAAGATCGAAAAATAAAACACTCAACAAAACCAGATAAAATTGTTTAAATATATTTTTTTACAGTAGGAAAATAGAGAAAAATTAAGTTATTAAAATTTAAAAATAGCCATTTACTTGAATATATTTTAAACATAAGAAAAAATATATTTACGTATAAAAATAATGGGTGCTCATAAATGTAACCAAAACAAGATAAAAAATAAAACAAAGTCAATCGAAAATTTAAATTCAAATCTACAAAAAAGTTTAAAAAAAAAAAACGAAATGTACGCATTAAAATAACGATCTAAAATTTGTTAATAAAATAAAAAAAAAATTAAGAAAGAAAGGAGAATTTAAAAAAAAACATATAATTTTTTAAAAACATTTTTATGATGTGTTCTAATGTCTGTATCCGGACAGGTAAAAAATACAGTTCTGTTTTAAATAGAACCAGAACTCCACGAACGAGTGTTTTTTTTATCGAAGATAAGTCAGCTTTGCAGTGTAGTAGTTGGTGCATTTGCCTAGCATGTTTGAGGTCCCGGTTTCAATTCCTAGTAATTTTAATGTTTTTTGAACTGCAATATTTCATTGTTCCAGGACTGGCACCTGAAGCGTATAAATGATCACCTTTCCTTCATCTGATCGAAATGCGCTGCGTTAAGTTAACACTTGCAGTGCCCTATAAACCACAGGGTTCGAAAGGAGAAATGATGTTTTTTTTTGAAGATCTGAAAAATTGTGGAACAGTTTATAGATTTGTATTTTAACTTATTTTTAAACCCCTTTATCCTTATAATTTCATTGAATTAATTCGTTTTGGTAACGCCATATTTACTTTGATGGATTTATTTTCTGTCCACTGGGCCCTGGTTAAGATGTTGCGTTTCTTAATGTGGGTAGGTACTACATTTTTGTCTCCGGCCTAGCATTTTCAATATTTAAAATTGTTCAAATGTATGGAAAAAAGTAATGTCAGTATTCATGTACTTAGATAATTCTTACCGCGACCGCGAATCAGTTACTTTTGCGATTTATAATTAGTTTAATTCACTGTGTCGTGTTATAATAATAATCAAGAAACCACGTCAAGTGCCCTTCTTTATGACCCCAGGATCTGATCTGATCCTGACTGCCGCGAGACAAGTTCCAAACCATAGAATTAAGAATAGTCCAGAAAGAGCGTAGAATCATATTTGAATACATCGGACTGGGTCCTAAAATCCCCCCACTATGCCTCACTTTCACCGCGCGCATTCATGATGTTGTCGCGTAATGTTGCACGATGGGAAAAAATATAATCATAACACAAATTTAAGGTTAAAAATAGCAATCTGTTGATTTCTTTAAAATTTTATTGTGCACGCGGATATATTGATTGACACAACAGAGTAGATAAGTAAAGGGTCATTAAATAAGAGTACTTGAGTTAATGAACTTTAAACTTAAAATATGAAACAAATTTTATTTTCCATAAAACGGATATTTTTATACTATGTTAAATAATATTTGATGTTTAAAAAATAATGTCGGTCAAATGTCCACCACAGAGTTGTTTAATCCGAGGCCCAATTTTCATTTGTTCTCTCATTAGATGAGCAAAGTAGGGTAAAAAAATTTACTACCCTGGCAGTACTAACAAAAAGTCCATTTTGTTTCTTCGACAATCTGTCAGATGGAAGAATGATTCCATTTTTAAGTAATTCATTTGCCACTTACACATTCATTTGATATGAAATGTGATCCTATCCTGTTTCTTTAAGATCCTAGCAGTATTTCTGCACTTTAAAAGGACACAACACGGCATAGTTGAATTCAAATCAGGAGTTACGTACTGAGCGAAGTCTACAAAGAAACTAATGGGTCAAAACGTAGACCTACTCATTTATGAATAGTTTAGTCACCTTCTGTTTGATGTGCGTATGCGGTTTCTGGACTATTCTTAATTCTATGTTCCAAACAATAAGGTACCAGAACCCCAGTGCAAGGTAGGAAATTGCATTCATTGTATTTAGGGTTTGGTGGCAAAGCATAAAGATAACACATTTCGCGAACCAGACGATTTCGAGCGTTCATCTGCCAAAGAGCAAGTGGCGCGATCAAGTTTAATGTTAAAAATTTTGAAACCGACTTTTTCATACTACGAATTTTTGAATATCACGTCGATCGTTGATAATTATTTATGCGTACATTTTAAAAGGTTTTCATTTATTTTAATGTTAATATTTTGTTTTGTAATACAATAACGGTAGGTACGTAAACATATTGTACTTAGAATAAGCACACGTTATAAAAGTGAAACCAAGAAAAGAAAAGTTCACGTTTTGTACAGTCGTGATGTATGTATGTTTATTTTTTGTATGATCATTGCGTGTATGACTGTTTACATTATTATTTAATATAAATGTTATAATCTAGAACATTTCGCTTCAAAAAAAAAAAGATAAGTTGTGGCATAACGTGTATCGAACCTCGAAGCTTAATTCGAGTTCCAACCTTAACCACCCGACCACAATCTAGTTGTAATTATTAAAATATCAGTAACGTTATTATGTAGAAAGCAGCTTGTCCAAGACTTCGATAAAATTAAATGTTTGTGTTATCGGGTGCAGTTAGGTCATTTTTATGTTCTGATAAAAACAGCCAGCGGTACTGTTCTGAATCGCTCTCGCGGCCGCAGACAACACTTTATTCTCGTTTATTTACATACAAAATACAAGAGATAAAAGTTTTAATTACGGCCGCGAAAGCATTTGAAATATCACCCAGGTCATTTTAATGCTAAAAAACTGTAATAATCACCTTCTAAAAACAGTGTTGATTACAAAAAAGGCATTTCTCAATTTGCAGAAATCATCAACAGCACTAAAAAAATCTTACGGTGTAGATGCTAATGTAAAAATTAATGCTTTCAGTAATCTATTTCTCTTTAAAAAATTAGTAAATAAATACGTATTTATTTAAATTTTGTCAATCAATTAATCGAAAAATACCTGTAATAAAAAAATATGTTTAAATACAGAATGTGACCTAATAAATTCAAAGTTTGAATGAGGTATCATTCAATATAAGATCTGGCCATTTTCTCAACAAGTGCGGCGGTATATCTAGCTTTGACGTAAACACGTGTTGCAAAATGTCTTAAAAGAATCTTAACCTAAGTTGCGTCTTATTCACACCTGGGAGCTCCTGCCATCCTGGACAGCCGATGGCGTCGGTGTCAATTTTTTTACTGTATTTCGTAGCACTTACTTAAGCAACAGCCCTATAAAACGTATTACACTCACTGCTTTGTGTGGGTGAAGAAGATCCGGAAGACCCTTAATGCGATGGATAGATTCTGTCAGTGCTGATACATCCACACTATGGATACCAAACTACAAGACAAAAGCAGCAGACAGACAGAAATAGAGGACACGAAATAGATTCTGCCAAGGATCATTCAGGGTTGTCGAGCTTTTTTTTTTTTTTTTTTAATTTATATATGAATTTACTAAGTCCATTTTTCTGGAGGGAGATGACATGAACTGTGATTGTGGAGAGGTGAAGGATGAACCTCATCTGCTGCGGTGTCCACAAATGCAGTTAACTTGTGATGATAAAGATTTGAGGATGGCCACTGATAAGGCCATATCTGTCGCTGCACACTGAAGTGGCAAGGTCTTAAGTCTGGATCCAATAAGTAAGTAAATAAGCTCTTTTACAAATGGTGAATACAAACAGGTAAAATTAAAATAAAATACAAGTAAAGAAAATCAAAGCTTAGACAAAAAATTAAATAATAATTAATGCCTCTACCCAAATTTGACCACACAACCGAGTTTTGCACGCAACTACACTGGCCCAGTATCAGGCATAGAAAAAACACTCATATTCTATCACTTCTTCACAATATTTTAAATAATCTCACTTCGCCTGTTTATCTGAGAGAGCTGTTTCAACCTCTTTCACAACACGGACTATCTCTTCGTTCTAGTAATGAGAGAACCCTTTTTAATACCCTGTCATCGCTCTTATTTTCTTGCCTCCTCTTTCACAGTAGTAGCCACTCGATTGTGGAATAATCTACCCACCAATGTTAGAGACCCCCCTTCTTTATTTACATTTGAGTAAATATTAAAATGTCACTATCTAAATATTTAAATTGTTCCTTTATCCTTCATCTTTCCTTCCCATCCCCTCTCCTCTCTTCATAGTATTGTGTTAATTTTTTTATATATTTTTATTTTGTTAATCTTTGTTTTTAATATTTGTATAAAATTGAGATTCAATATGTTTATGTATTTGTAATTTTCTCAAACTGAACGGTTCGGGTAGGTAGGAAGAAATTGATTTAAGGCAATATGCCCACCCTTATAATATACATGTATGTATATTGTAAATGTATATAAAGAGTTTTTTTTAAAAAACGTATTAGTAAAGTAACTTTATTTTCTGCTAGCAAAATACGTTAATTAAAGGTAAGTTAACAGATGATTTATGATGATGAGGATGATTTGGCAAAACAGACGAACGCGGAATCGATAAGGAAAAAGTGGAGAGTGCTAGGAAGTAAATGGTAAAAATAAGAATAACGATTATTTTTGCATCAAATTTACACATGTCTATCAATTTAAGTGTCATAAAAGAAATAATCTCCAACTATGTTTGGTCTTTAATTTATAGCAGGAAGTCATGGTATTTTTATTAGGCAAAGGTATCAACATGTACTTGTACATTGAACGTAATTCTAGGAAGGCCGTGTAACGGATAAAAAATAAACAAAAAAGAATCTATGTCAGGAGTTAAACTGAAGATTGGCAGCTGCTATATTTTCTAGTTCTCTGCCCACCCTTTGGCAGTATTATTTGGATATGTTAACGTGAGTAATGTGAAAACTTTCACACCGGATACTATTGTTAAAGAAAAGGAAAGATCCTGTTATTATGATATATAATAATGTCATGAATCATAGTGAACAATAAAATGTATTGAAACCCAATTAAGATGTTTGGTTCATCTGATGTAAGCGTGGGTGTCGAAAGTTAGTATATTTTTAACAGTACACGATGACGCAAGAAATAAACACTACTTAATATACATATATTTGAAGCAATTACTTTAAGGTTTTTTATTATAATAAAAGAATAAAACAATTTTGTTTTTAACCACTTTTTTTTCTTTTCTACCGATCAGTAAATAAGCTTCTTTATCAAGTTAAACTTAACTAATGAATGATTTATTTATTTACTAATATACATGCAACGCGGTGCCTTTAACCTTAAAAAGATACACATTAAAAATAATATAAAAACTTCAATGTAATGTGAAAAACTTAAAAATTAAACTAAAAAGTATTATGTTACATAAATACTATATATAACAAAGCAGTTTTGTATAAAGAACATATTTAGATATAAAATAATAATTAAACAATGTGTGCAGATAACATTTGAAAAGGAAAAGAATTTATATTTTTTTTTTCTTTACGGGGTGGGGGTACATAATATAAGTATATTAAATACAAAAAAAAACATTTTATTATAATACATAAGTATACATGTAAATATGGTACACAATATTACCCATACAAAAGTAAACATAGAAAGCACGATAATCTAAAAATGTAAATTACCTAATTGAATTCTCTTTCTTTTTTAAATAAATTCTATTTTTTATATCAATATTGTGCTTCGTATGGAACTAATAAATAAAGTTTCTTTGTCGTATCAGGATAGGAAGCGCAATTTGAGATGGATTTGCTCAAAACTAGACAAAAGTGGACTAAAAGAAATATGGTTTATTTGTTTATTTAATTATTTAATTTTTTAGATTTTCAACTGTCCGATTTTATTCTTAGCATGAAGAATTTTCAACCCTGTGTCTTAATTGAAAATATGTTTATTTTCTATCTACACAGAAAATTATAATACAAAATAATCAAAAAATTATTAATTTGAGTGTATCAACAACAAAATTTCTAAATATAAAGAAAAAATCTCGGTTTAAATACAAATTTATAAACTTTAAAGGCAATTGTTTTGATTTCAATTGTCATTCAAGTATCCTTTTTATGAGCACTGAAAACCAACATGATGTCATGCAGAAAGCTCAGAATAGGGGAATGAGGACGATTGTCTAGGGTTCGCGACGTGGACGCCTAAGAGTTGAACTAATCATTAGTGTTACCGGTGGAATGCAACTGGGTATTCGCAGTATTTAATAGAATCACACCATCTAACAAGGTGTGGCTCACTGCGACCTTACTGACGGTTCAAACCCGAACAATATATAATATATTGCGTTTAAATGTTTAATAACCCAATGTAAAAATGCTAGTGCCTCTCTGTGAACCAAATATAAATATAAATTTCGTTTGTGTTAGAAGGCAAAAATATATATTTTTTAAACTTATTCTAATGCACACCCAGAGGTTATTTAAGATTTTTATGGACTTTCCTTTTTATGAGAATATTTAGTGCGACGAAAAAATTGGATAAATACTTTTTTACATTAGATTTAGAATTAGAACATTTTATTTTGGGACGATGTTTCTTGAAAACGTATGAAAAAAAATATAAAAGTGGTTTGAATAAAACGAAGTAATTTGAAACGTCAAAGGTCCAGGTTAACAATAACCAATCAAAAAAGCGTTATTTTGTTTAGATACATTTTTGGTTTTCTGGTAGCCATGTTTTCATCGTTTAACCTGTTTTAACAGAAACGGAATTTTCCTTTTAAATGCAAAGAAAACTCACCGGTTTGGACTTGTTACGTCACGGGCAGAGTAATTTAAAAATTGCTAAACTTAAGAAAATCATGGCAATGATAATACGATACATGAGAATAAAAAATACTTTGAAATTATCTAACTTACTTATTTTTTAAACATTTAAAAATACATGAGGGTACTACTTGCAAACCCGACAAAATCCAAGATCTAAAAAAAGTGATACTTTTATTAAAACATAATATTTTGAATGTTTTTTTTTACGATAACATTGTCAGTTAAAAATACGGCTTTATTTGTAAGAACTTGACTTCTAAATTATCGGGTTTGTTGCAAACATTGCAAACTCTACTTAAGTATTATTAAGTTGGATTTAATCAAATTAAATTTATTATTTCACTAATGTTTCTTGAAATAATCATCCTTATGTTAACACTGCTTATCTTTAAAATATTTACTGTTTAAAATAAAAAAAAACAAGTTTCAAAAAAAGTTGAAGTGAAGTATTCTATCAGTTTTTTGTGATTTGCTCAAAATAAAGAAAGATTGATTTTGCCGGGTTTGCAAATAGTACCCTCACATATAGGAAATATAAAATAAATGTGTAGTTTAGACACTCTATCTGGATACGGTTAGTTAGATTTCACGCAAAACCACTGCATCCATTGACACACCACATAGTAATGTTAGCATAAGGAGTACCTGTATTGCATACTGATTTATTGCAACCGTTCGGTGGCAGTGATATTTTTTTTCTTACGGAGCCGCTTAGCGGCAATTTTGATTTTGTCTGCTGCCACTCTGAATAAAAAAATAACATATGGTCCAGGGAGCCCAATCTCTTTTAGTATGAACAGAACTTATATTTTATGCCGTACTTTCCCATCAAAAGGAAGTAGTGTTGCTAACCCCTAGGTGTTTTATTCATTGTAGATGTTCAGAGTAAAATTAAATATCTAAAAATCAAATTATTAAATTTATTATGCTGGATAAGAGGACATGCTGGTATCGTAGGAAATGAGAGAGCAGATGAAAAAGCAAGAACCGCAACTTGTAAAATAACGGCACCTTTATTCTCAGAATTTCCCTTTAGCTTTTCTAAACGATGTATAAAACAAAATACCCAGCAGCGTTGGTAAGGTCATTACCGCGCTTCTTCTACAAATAAAATCACTAAAATGTTTCCCCAACGCTGGCTGATGCAGCAAACTTCCGTCGTCATCACCAAAGCACTTTCGAAACGATCCAAATTTTTACCGGACGCGGAGCTATGAGAAGTTTTTATTAAGGAATGTAGGTTAAATAGGTTTAAATTAAGGAATGATGATTATTATCCATGCAATGATATTTCTTCACAGAGTATCGAACATCTGTTATTTCAGCTTTTATGCTTGGAATATGCTCATGAGTATGAATGAAAGTATCCGCCGAAGAATCTCCATATAATTTGCTAAACTTACTGTTAAAGGGGCGCATAGAAAATATTAGAGTTCAATTATAATCGCGATAGATGAAATTGAACAAATGAATTTTTAAAAGAGTGACTTGTTTATTGACAGAAAAAACATTGCTTAAGTGAAACAGATATAAAGATTCATGGCCATTTAAATAATTTTGGGTATGTACAAGAATGTACTTTCACTTAACAAAGATTAAAAGCTAAAGTAAAATCACTCTTAAGAGGAAAAACAATGGCTAAGAATTTGGATGAAAATTTGAGCATTTAATTCAATCGGTATTCATTATTTTTTCATCTGTTTTAAAGAAACTCGCAGTTCAATATGAAAATATCACATACTATCGGCCTCGTGGCCTAATGATCAGCGCGTTTGCCTACCATGTGAGAGGTCTCGGGTTCGATTCCCGACAAGGCTGTTATGAAATATTTATTTGAAGAAGGGTGTTACCACGCCAGAATGTTTCATAGTCCCTGGACTGGTACCTGAGGAGTACAAGACAAGCTACGATTGGTGTATCAAAGCAGTTATTTATGCAGTATTAGGTGCGGAAAGGGAAGATGATGATAATTATGATTTAAACATTGTTTTTCTGTTACTCTCTCACAAATGCCTGTCCGATCCACGCGTGATGTCACTGGCTCTCTTTTGTGAGTTATCCTGATTAATGAGTTGTATTGCTGGAAGCCGGAAAACTATCGCAACACTTTATCATTGATTGATGTAGAAGAACTTGTGACGGCATTCAAAGTATTTTATTTTAATTAAATTCTTTTTTACTTTTTTTTTTTCATACATTGTTAAGAAACTCTGCAGTGCAATGTGGAAATATCACTTACTACGAATACCGATAAAAATAATGAAATGGATTAAGAAAAAATAACTGTATTTTCAGTATCAATAAAGACATTATGGAGAAATGTTTTCATGCATAAATTTCAAAATAAAATTGTTAAAAAATATATATCTCCACAAAAACGCGACATATTATTTGGCCTTGACAAATGTAACGACATTTTTTTTAAATTTAAGCGGTCACAAACAAAGCTCAAAATTTAACCGAATCGTGACGTATTAGTAGCTCGGCTAGTACCATGAACCGTTTTCACGGGAATTTAGAATTATATATTTCAAAAAAATATGTTTTTAGTAAGAATAAAATTTTTTTTTTTACTAAGTAGTATTTCATTAATCTTTATTAATTTTAATTTTTAAAAAAAAGAACGTTATTCTCGTTCTCGATTAAATGTTCTTATTTCTACCGTATATAAGAAAAAGAATATATCCAATTTCTTGTAGCCCTGAACTACATATTTGGAGAACTAATAAAATACTAGTTTTATAATTTTACTTCTTTTGCTGTTGATTTGCATAGTTTAAACAATGCTAAATACTCACCTATTCCACGGTTCCACAGTTAGCAAACAAACATGGAAACTTACTTTCTTACTTTAATTGATATAAAGATACTTTTTTAATGTATCTTTATATCAATTAAAATCATTACTCTTTAATCACTTCTTTTCTTAAATACAAATAATGTTATATTTGTTTTACTGTTTATGCTATGATACATCGCATCTGTTACTTCAATATTTTTTTATTTAAACCCTTTATTTGTTGTTAATTTGCTGCATACCTATGTTATAATTTCTTATTTAATTTTTCTTTATTATTTCCTTATTTTCTGCTGTTTTTATTTCACGTATCTATATTTTTTATACTGCGTTCAGGTGTTATGTTTTATTATTATCGTTACAAGATTCTCTTACTTTTTTAACAAATTATTCTTTGGATATTATGTACACAAATGTGTTTTTTTTATATATATATCTAATTTTACCTAATTATTTTTATATGTTTGAATTAAGAAATTTTATATATGAATAAAATAAATGATAAATGAAATGACAAATGATAAAATTATAATTGTTTTTTAATATTATTTTATACTTTGTCAAAGGCGTAATCCTTTAAAATAAATAAATACTATGAATATATGCTGGAAAATTAAGACAAAAAAAACTTTGTAATATATACTGGTTGCAAAAAACCCCAAACGTCGTTTCACGTTTCGACGTACCTACAAACAGTATTGAAAAAATCGTGACTGTAGTACAGTCAGCTTAAACACTTTCGCTGGCGTTTTCCCCTGGAAGGTCATTACCGATGCTGACTGTGAATATATACTGTATTCATATACGCCATGCCGGACTTGGACGCTACGAAGTGAAACAAATAAATTACATTCTGCACTTTTGACTATGGAACGACAGCTGCAGAGAATATTGTGTTTTGCATGAATCAGCCAAGCCGCATTTATTTATTATATTTTTTCCTCATCCCAATATTTTTTTAGAGTTAACTCTTGTGTGGCTGTGATGTCACACTAGTTGACATAGGGCACAAGACTTGATATCTGTCTTATTTTTTTAAACGATAAATTCGTATATTTTGTAATCTTCAAATGAACATTTTCACACCGGATTCGGAAAGTGAAATTTGTATAACTGTGCTGGATGTTAATGCAAAAAATATTTATCCTTGCTTCGCGAAGAATGAATGTCCTCTAATTCAGCAACACATCTATACAGATACCTTATACATAAGAGAGCACGAAGATAAAAGTCGAAGAAGATATAAAGGAAGACAGAGACGCTGTTCTGCGGCGGGTGTTGTCAAATACAGATTCAGTCTTCAGTCGGTTGATGACAGTGATAGGGGACGCACGCACGTAACATGAGCAACGTATTGATAATTTTCAATTTGTTTTGCTTTAATAGGGCTAAATTATATGTTTACTCGTATAAATTATGGAAAAGGAATTATTAAACAGTATAACACCATGTTTTTTTTTTCAAATGTCTAAACTTTAGAATATTCCGTTATTTACTTGTGGTGACACGATGTTACATCACCGCGCGCTAGGGGATTATTTACCACAGTTTTTTAAGAGTTAAAAAAGAACGAACTTTTTTTTTCATTTATTCAATTATTTGTTCATTCAAAATTACACGAATTCACGAATGTATTAAATTTTTTTAGGCCGTGTCTATTTTAAGCCATAATAATTAATAAGGCTTAAAAATACCAAATAAAATAAATTAAATTATAATAGCATGTGATGCCATATAATAACAACCCAGAAAAATAAAGAAAAAATAATAATGAATTAAACAATAAAAATTTTATTCTGTTAAAATAATAAGATTAAAATATTAAAATATAAATTAAACTAATTAAGTTGCATATATTATCAAATGTAAAATAATAGAATCTACGAAATAAACAGAAAATAACACAAAAACATTTTTGAAAAGATAATCAGGATAGGGTTTGTAAAGTAAAAATTAAAGTACTTAATAATATGTTAAATAACAGTGTGTTCTCAATTCCATAATATTAAAATAATTCATAAAATAAATATCAAGAAATTTAAAAAGCAAATAAAAGCATAAAAGAAAAGCAGGAGACTCCTGCAAGACATTTCGTATATTTATATATGGTACTATAAAGCGTGTTTTCCAGATGTTAATCAAAATTTATGTTTTTTTTAATAATTATTATCTGTAGTATTCTTTTATAATATGCCTGCTTTCACTTTCTTTTATATTGCAACCCAATTCAATACAGGGCTCATGGCCTCATAGAGTAAAGGAAACGTTTTTTTTTTGTAAAATAAAAAAAAATGATAAGCAGATTAGTAAATATTTACTAGTTTCGAAATTTAAAAGATTGATTTAAATTATTAAGAAAAGTAAATGAAAGTTTAGGCATTTGCAGGGCTTATGATCTGTCAGTGGCTCGTTTAAGTGGCCACTTAAGACACTGTGTAACATTCTCTGTACTGCCTATGTTTAAATATTTTTTTATTTTTTTTAAATAAAAGAGTTGCCAATTTTTGCCGTGCTTTTTATGTACAAAGCTTATAGTAACTGCAAAAGGTATGTTCCTTCTATTTATTTTACTATAGTGTGAGGATATGGTGGTGGAAACTCATACAGGAGAAGCCGGACTATTGACAGGCATAAGCAGATCTTCCGTTGCACTTTGAGAGCGTTCGGCATTTGGTGGCCTATTTTTATTTATTTCAACAATTACCTTTACTATTTTTACCATGTATGATATTACCTCATGCGATAAGTGCTTATGACTTATTACTGTTACGATATCTTCTAGGTCTTCATCCATACTTTTGCATCGCGCCCCCAGCTGCATTCGCTCTAAGCTGAAAATGGGACAATGCATTGACAAACGAGGAACATCTTGGGGTGCCTCATCATCACATGGACAGCTATTGATTTCTGAGAGCTTAAAACGGTGAAGATAGCTCATAAAACATCCGTGGCCTATAAGGGTTTTAGTCAGTTCGTAGCCGACTTGCTGCGTTTTCTTGAAATCAAAAGCATAAAAGATTGTTGGAAAAAATATGTTTTAACATTCACGTTTCCTCAACTCTTCCATCTGTTGAATTTTGTGAAGTAAAGGAGCTAAAAACTTTATCACGTGGGTGAGATTCATCCGGCTGAACTAATTAACTTATTAGGCAACGCCTGAAAATAAATTTTCAATTGTAGTACCTCTAATACCAGCTAGTTTGATCAACAATGTTTTGAGTATGTCCGAATTTCCTCTCTTTGTTTACAACACAAATTAAGATCTAACAATGGTAGTCAACTGAAATGGCTCAAAATTAGACAGCGGAGAGACTATCACTCCCTCTCACTTCTGTTCAATGTACTTCATAGTCCTAACGCTCCTATATACCTGCGTGAAAAATTTTAACGCCCATCAGTTCATGGCTTACCTCTTCGTTAGAATTCTCAAGGCACTCTCTTAATACCCATCCACAATTCCTCTTTCTTCTCTAACTCATATAGTGTCTATGCGGCTCGGCTGTGGAATCATCTCCCACCCACCATCAAAGATGTTACTACATTATCTCTGTTTAAATCACGTCTGAAAAAACATCTCCTTTCTCTTCCTTAATCTCTCCTCCTTTCTTTATTTTTTTTTCCTCTTTTTTTCCTTTTTCCTTTTGAGTAATACTTTTGTTTTAAGGTAATTTATAAACAAATACGTTTATTTCTATTTTTATATTCTTTTAGCTTTTTAATCTTTTTTTTTTCTATTGAATATGTTCTGTAACTTGAATTGTAAAAATAAAACTTTTATTTTATTGGTTGGTTGGAAAAAATTGCCATTTGGCAATAAGCCCGCCAATGTACAAATAACATTGTGTACAAAAAGTTAAATAAATAAATAACTTCCTTGGTAGAAAATCAAGCCTGTTTATAAACTTTTGTATATACTCAACATTTTGTTGAATTAATGCTCGTATTTGATTATTTGTGTATTTATTTATTAGCGCCTCAAGGATTTTTACATATACAGAAGTAAAACATAATTTATACAAAAAGTACAATTCGAAATAAAAAAATAAATAAACAAATGAAAATCAGAAACTTCGGAGAATATTTTTTTTTATTATTTAATTTTTGATGTTTTTTTTTACAACATACATAAGAGGTAAAACAGAGTATTCAAAATCTAAAGGATAATTACATGCAAGCAATGAAATTCATATTAACACTTTGAGCACCGGCCGAATACACATAGAATTCACCCTGTGCCCGGCCCATTTTTGTGAAATTTCATGCTTTGTGACGGGTTTCTTAAACGTGTAATAATGATAAAAATACTTGGTTAAATCAATTCTCACTTCTCATATTTATTTGAAACGATTTAATAAGTAATTTTGTATGATAGTTTTGTCAACATTGGCCTTTATGGGGAGCCGCATTGCAATGTTCGCATAAATACCTACAGCATCTCACTCCTTTGTTTGTGCTTTGTATCCTGAAGCCGTGTAAACACGTGACTATAATAATCACGCGTTGTGTCCCGGTCCCATGTTTTTACTTAGTTTACCCGCAGCCAAAAATTACTAATTAAAGTCACTAGATGTCAATAAAATGTACTTTTGTAGCTGGTAAATCACGTGAAAACACGGGACCGGGATACGAAGTGTTGTTGTTGAAAAATCCCACAAAGCCATGGCCTGTTCGAGGGTATACAAGAAAATTTTAATGAATTTTTGCTTCTATAATAAAATGACAGTTAATTTTTTTTTGTGTAACATAATGCCCCAATGTCCAGAATGTGTAGATTAGTCAATTCATCACACGACTTGGAATTTTTTGGGATAGATTTTCCGGCTTTTCGTAGATCTCTTCGCGACTTAACAGTGTGGGATGAAGTTGGATTGGCATGGTTTAGCTCAAAGTTTTTGGTCTTTCGTTTTTTTTAATATATTGTTTACTATTATTGTTTTGCCCTTGTTTGTCTTTGCTAAATAGTTTTATGTTCTTTTTGTTCAGTTTCTTGCATAAATAGTTTTATGTTCTTTTTGTTCAGTTTCTTGCATTTATGTTTCTTCATGTAACTGTTGTAATTGGCTTAGGCCGTATGTATATAATAAATAAATAAGAAAGAGAAAATAAAATATTCTGTTAAAGATTGTTTGGCATTTTTTTATAGTAAATGTATTTGTATATTACTATACAAATACCTTAACACAAGAAAAATGTTGCCCTTGAGAAAAAAACTGTCATATTAGAAAAATAATAAAAATCTGTCCAAACAGTCAGTAAATTATATTTGCCAGTAGTGACTTACACTGCTTGTTGAGAATTTTTTGAAAGTTGCATCACTGTTTTTCACTTACAACAAATAACTTAGGGTTGTGGTCCTGTGGCTAGTGTCTCGGACTCACGCACCAAAGGTCCATGGTTCGAATCCACCTCTACCCCAACTCGATTCCATTTTCTAATTGTGAGTTATTTACAACTCGTTGAAAATGGCCCTCAAAATTAAATATTTGGGTAAATCATAAAAACGCTAATATTTCTTTTAAAAAAATAAAATAAAAATAAATATCCCTATTCATGTTATTTTTATTTTTTATTTTTTATTTTTATTTATTAAGGAAAAACAACAGTTTTTATATAAGAATACAAAATATAAAAAATAGTACATACATCCAGTTAAAGTTTTTCATAAATATAATGAGAGAACTTGTTACATAGAAAAGAGAAAAATAATATATTATATTAGACATGAGAAAATAAAACAGCTCGTAAGAAGGTTAAGGGATGAGGAAATAGAGTGGAGGAGTGGAGGAGAGGGATTTTCATAATATTGTTGACCAATTCAAAATTTCGATATTATAATAAAATAAACATAGTTAAAAGAACATAAACTTATTACACACTGACAAATGTTTCACTTTACAGTGTTTCAAAAAGTTTTTTTTTTAAGTCACAAAATTTTGTATAAAAATATCTAAATGGGGACAAAGTAAATTAAATTTGGAGCAGCTACGATAAATAAACGAGTTTTGAACATGATTTTTTTGGGCAATGAATTATAAAAAAAATGAACTTGTCGTGTTGACTTTACGGGACAATTGATTGAAATTCGCTCCAAGAGATATGGACTATCGATAAAAAATAAAAATAATTGAAGAGGAAAGACAGATCAGAAATGCTTCTACGTTTAGTAAGGGAAGTTAAACTATGAAAGGAAGTAGAGTCTTCATACGAGTCAAAAGTATAAATAAACGATCATAATAATTCAAATAACTTACATTATTCATGGGGTCCTCGATAAAATTAGAATGCAATTAAAATTGTATGAAATTGATTTACCCACCTATTGAATTGAAACTGTGATGTCACAAAAAAAACCGTATTTAAATTTAGTAACCCTGGTTACTTTTGCTTCTTAAATAACGCAATTTTACGTTTTGAACGGCGGCATATTCAACTCAAAACTATCGTTTTTAGGGTAAGATACTTTTGCGTAAACGGCGACAATATGTGCTTTGAATTATTGAAATGTTTTTATAAGTCAGTTGTATAAAATAAAACAGAGCACTAAAAAAATAAAAAATAAGATGTACTCGTGTGCTCTGTCGAAGGAAAACAAAACTGTTTTTTTTTCTCAATTTTTAACACAGGTTGTTTATCCAGGACGCAAACCCGTAACCTTGAAAAATAGTAACATCTTCTGCCGCTAGATGGTCGACCCACAGTTCAAGTTCAATGACACAAATATTACTATAATTTCTTATTACGTACAAAAAAGAAACAAGAGAAATGTCTCTTTCACAACGTTGAAGTTAATGGACTTAGATGATTTTTTATACAAGACCACGTAATGTTTTCTCTTATGTTCTGAGCAGTACTTTGTTTGATCTTTTTTCTTAGCAATGTGTCTCAAAACTTTGGATTTACCCATATATTTTATATTTGCGCGCATACAGTTTTTTTTGTTTTAAATGTTAAAAAAAAATATTTTTATATTAAAAATACAAAGCATAATTTTTATTTTAAATATATAATATTGCTTTTTAAATTATATTAAATATAAAGCATTATTTCAGAAAAATTATTATAATGTTGACTATATATTTTTTGAAATCATTATTATATACGCCTCCACTCAAATATATTATTAAGAAAAAAAAAATCTTCAAAAAACTTGCATCATATTTGTTACGAAGCGTAGCTTAAGTAGAAATATTGAATGTGGCGCCTGCTACTCCTAGCCTCACTCACGGTTTTTTTTAAAGCTTCCATTTTCCGTAACATGTACTCCCAGTTATTTGAATTTCTCGACCCTATCGATGATTTGGTTTGACAGTCAGGGAATTTTGAGCATCAAGGCACGATGTTTTATACGGTACATAGATTTTCGCAATATTGGTTTTTAAACCCATGAATGCGATGTACCCATTTAGCTTATCAACAGTGACCCAAAGACCCCCGATCATCAACATATTCAAAGTCACAGAGTTTTTGATGGGGAAAAATAATATTCCTCGATCGAGTGGAATTGACTTCCTTAGGATGAAGTCCATTCGGATTATAAAAACGAACGTTGCAAGGACGCAGCTTTGGCTTATATCATAACGCCTATTCTCTTCTACGGATGCAACTCGTGGCATCTCACTAGGGCCCAAAACAGCGAAGTATTGAGTTTTGGGAATAGGTGTCTCAGAAGAATCTTGGGTGTACGGTGGTTTGACTTTATGAGGAATGAAGTAGTAAGAGAACGGACGCACTTCGGTGATAACTGTCACCAAGCGAAGGCGATACGGTTGGCTGGGCCATATACTGCGGATGCCTCCTGAGAGCCTTAACCACGCTTGTTTACTTTACAAAGCGTCCGGTTCTCGACGTTCTCAGTGGGCGCTGCTGATTATTCATTGGCAGTTTATGTTAGAACTATTGGATGCAAACATGACATGAAAAAACGCGCAGGAGCTTGCAGCCCATAGAGCATGAAAGCTCTTTGTGGACATCATATGCTCCAACTTAGACATGAAATGATGAACAACAGTTTGTTAACCATTCATAATTTTATAGCAGTTTGCACTCACTTAAAAAAATGCCAAATTTGTTGGCATTTGTTGGTTAAGCAATCATTAATCCAGAGATTACTTTTTTTACTCCTTGATTATCCAGATGCCAATTCTGAATAGCTTGATAACTTAGAACGATTGTAGAATATTTGCGTTTGTATATCTTCAACCTTCGCAAATTGGACCACATAGCCAAATATTGCATACGACTACACTGGATCAGTATCAGGCATAAGAGAAACGTTCACATTATATCTCACCCATTTCAAAAAATCCCACTTCGCCTGTTTATCTGAGAGAGCTTTTCCAACTCTTCCACAGCATGGGCTATCTTTTCGTTCTTTTACGAGAGATTCCTTTTAATACATATTCTCTACTCTCATCTTCATCAGATACATGGACGCTTTTTGTAGACACCATATGCTGCAATTAGTGAGTGGACATGAAATGACAATGATGATAAAAATCTTTTATATCTTATTTATTTCATGTTCTCGACATTTCTTTAGTTTATAAATACTTATGAATGTTTGTAACTATGTCATGTTAAAGCCGTCTGGGCGTAGATTTATAATAAATTAATATGCAAAACTTGATCATGATAACAATTGCTTTGATTGGGGGCTATTTAACGTGAAATTTCTTTCATTTAAAAACACGTATTATCAGTTGGTTAGTAGCACTAAAAGAAAGTTGATTATACGAATGTATTTTTGCGGGAGAAAGTTTTTGATCTTTCTCTATTAAAGTTGGCAATTATTGCATCATTCACCATTAAATCCTGCTTCAAAGTGAGCGGGTATTACATAGCAGATTCGCGAATATGAGTTTCATTCAAAAGAAGCATAGTGTATCATCAATTAAATTTTATTAAGATGGCTGCCATGATTTAAAGCTCAGTTCTTAAACTTATTTCCAAACTTGTTTCCCAATCCCTCCAAACACTTTAAACCTACCGTCTGTTGCGCATTAAAAAAAAACAATTGCAATGATTATTTTTCTAGGTGCCATTATAATAATTATTATTATAGATAACCTATTTAACGTCATTTTCGTAACATACCTCAAGGTCGCTTTAAAAAGTGATTTTATAGATAAATAAATTTAATTTAGTCATTGATGGCACAGAAATTAAAAAGGTAAGTCTCGTTGTGGCATTTATTACAAACTGTAAGGGAGTCATTTATGATTATCCCATTTTAAGTTCAAACTTTCATTTTAAACCAGCATTTGTATTAAAAGCAATTAAAACGCATAATTATTCATATCTAGAAGTAATTTATATTAAAATATTTGCCAGCTTGGTAGTGAAATGATTAGCTTGTTTTTCTACCATGCAAGGGGTCTCGGGTTTGAGTCACAACTAAAATGATATGAAATATTAGTTCAAAAGGGAGTTTTCACAAAAGAACATTTCATAGTCTCTGGACCAGTATCTGAAGCTTAAGACTGATCAAATTACCTTCATTTAACAAAAAATATTAAAATACGCTGTGATGTGTGTACCTAAGCAGTATCATATGTACCATTCGGTGTAAAAAGTAAATGATGGAGGTGATGATTGTATTAAAATTAAAAGCATTGTAAGAATAATCTAAGCAAAGACGAATCCGTTGCACTTTATCAAGTTTGTTTATATCATTAAATTTAACAGAAGCTTTTAAAAACCTGATCGTTACAAACACGGTACACCAACCAATAAAGCCGTGATAAATAATAAAGATTAAAATGGGGTAAGAAAAAGAACGAAATTAATTATAGTTAAAAATAACAGGGATATAGTTTTTTTCTTTTTGTAAAGTCAGCTTCAGACCATTATTTACAAAACTCTCCTCAGACTGGTCGTTGCATGTGGTGCCAAATGCTGGGTTATGACCAAAAAAGATTAGAACATAGCAAAGTACTTGAAAGAAAACTAAAAAAGAAAATATTTGGTGCTGTCAACCAAAACGGAGTGTGGAGAAGACGGTTTAATTATGAATTAGAGGGTTTGTATGGCAAATGCAACATTGCACAATTCATAAAAAATAAGTAGATTAAAATGGTTGAGCCGTGTGCACAGAATTAATGATAATCGTACCACAAAAAAAAAATTGTACCACTCCAGAAGGGAGATGAAGCTGAGGCAGAAAAAAATAAAGATGGTTGAATAATGTGAAAACTGACTGGTCTAACGAACTGGAGAAGAGCCGCAGGGTGCAAGGACGAATGGAGACAGGTTCTTGAGGTGACCAGGACCCACAACGGGCTGTAGCGCCACTGGTGGTGATGATGAAAGACAGTCATTGCCCTCCTAGACCACCTCAATGCCCCTCAATCTTTTCTGTGCTTTATAACGCCCCCTTCAGCCCTCAGCGCCCATGAAAAAGCGTTATGCCCCATTTTGAGAAAGACTGATTTAAAGCATGCCTACTTCATTCATCAATATAGTATGATAAGGAGAACATAATTTTACTCGTATAAACATTTAATTATGCATACATATTAAAATCCATACTCTGTAAGAATTTCTTTTACGAACCGTAATATAAAAAAAAAAAGTAAAACTGTCACTAGCGCTGATTATCTTAATATAAAAAAATACATTGCCTCTGCCACTGCATCATGTTTTGTTTTTTGCCTTCTATTATGTTGTTTTGTACGCTATGGTTATGCCACTAGAGGAAATTGTTTTACGTTTTTTTTACAAACAGAAGCATTTTATTTTTATAATTATAATATATGTTTTTTAAAACGTCTTTAAAGGCAAAAGCCGTCGAAATAATAAATTAATTAAAAAATAAATATTGCTATTTCCCAAATAGCAAACTCAATATTTTATAGGCTCAAAGACCGCCACTACTCCTCTATCCGATCCGAAACTGCAGATACCAGCGACCTTATGCTGGATTCATTCGTCTTTAGAATCGTACACGACTTCCGTAATTCGACGGTGACAGAATTCTTTAACCACCCATACGAATACAGTCGATTGAAAACCAATCGACTTTATCTCGAGTGCCCCAAAGCACTCTACATTGACATTCAAATGCGCAATCGTAACTTTAGCTGCCAAACTTCCTTCTGGTAAAAAGCTCGGCATTTATGTTTGAATGACGAGTATGTATTTATGTTGTATTTAACTTAAAATTTACAACACTGATCAATATTATAATGATGGCGTAAGAACAATTGTGCATCAAATATAACTATACTTATTTTTAATCCATTATCTAATAAAGTTTCAATAGAAACATAATTTTAAAATTATTTTATCGCTCGTCGTATTTGAGGTAAACTCGTATATTATACAATATTTTTTGAAAATCCATTAAATGCACATGAAATAGTAAACGTGGGTTATGTCAAAGGCAAAAAATAATTATACATGTTTTAGTGTCTCAGTAAAACATTTTTTAATATTTTTTCATGATATTCCATACATGAAATATTCAACGAAAGAAGTCTAACAAGAAACAAACAGTTTACGTGTGGCGGGAGAGCCATAGGCCATACATAAATACGGACGTGTTAGTGCTGCCACTTTCTCATTCTTCTTTGTAATTAAATTGTCGGAGGGTTTTCAAGAATAGCATTTTGACAAAGCGATCGAGATTCCCAATTGACTATTGTCAAGTGGGTGACAAAATGACATTTTTCCAGCATAAGGCTCCAGACCGCCCCAAGTTAAGGTCCGTGGGGATACATAGCACTTGGCGTGGCGGGTATGCGGGGATGCGGACTTAACAGGTTAATCCGCTTTAATTTTAAGGGAATGCGCGTATGAACCCAACTCCATTCCCACAAATCGACCACTGCCACTAAAAGGGCCAACACCAAAATCAAGAGGACCGAGTAACTTTCTCGGTGCGTCTTCTCCTCCTAAGTACTCTTGTCGGCCACACTAGGCCACGCGGGATGAGTAACCGTCAGGTATAACTAAGAGAGGAAAGATGTCTCAGAGAAATCTTGGGTGTGCAGTGTTGTCAGTTCCAGGGTGCAGAACTAAGTTCGCACAGAGGCACTCCTTACATGTTGGTCCAAGATCCTTCAATCTTCTAACCATGGAACTACAAAACATTAAATCACTGGTACAGTTTAAAGTAGATTTGAGGTCTTGGACTAGTATGGAAGGAACAAATAGATACCTTCTTAAAAAAAAAATAATAATACTGCAAATAAATCACGTTTTTGTAATATCAGCATATGCTAATTTAGTTTTTCTTTAATTTTTATTTTCTCTTATTTTCATTGTCATGTCATATCATATTTATATGCGATAAACTTTTAATTAATTAAAAAAGGAATGGTCCACGCTCAGACGCTAAAGTCTTTGTGGGCTTTTTCCCAATTTATGTTATGCTTAATTTTAAGATGTGTTTTTCTAAAGTGAATTTTTGTAAATATATTTCTAAGTAAATATATGTATTGAAAATATACAAAAAACATTTCTTTGTCAGAAATAAATATTCAAAAGAACGGACCCAGCAAACTCATGTGACAACTGTCATCAAGCGGAGGCAATAAGGCTGGGCTATATACTACTGTAATTCGCACATGTGATAATTTTGTATTTGACTACATTTGAGGAAATGTGGATGTTTAAACACGGCAAATTACGAATGTTAGACAGTGTGTAAAGTGGCTACTTAAACAGCCAATGACAGTTCGCGAGCCCTGTAAATGCTGGACTTCCATATTTCCTTCTTAAAAATGCTTACCCTCTCTGCTTCAGCAAATGTTGGTATATGGTTATTGATTAACCTCAGTCCAGTAATACTTTTTTCTCTTCATAATGCGATATTTCTACCATGTCTTCGAGATACGATCTGTTCTGGTCCCAATAGCCACCCACTGAGCTAACAGTTCAGCAGTCGGTCTACTTACTAAGCTTGATTTATTTAACCTGATTTTCTTGATAGTAACTATAATAAAGTGTTTTAAGTGAGTTGATCGCTTACTTGTACATAACTAGGCGAACAGGAAAATCTATGGATTGGTTTAGATTTTTCCGAAGCGCTCTGAAAGTGTTTCTATTTTTTCTGGCTAGATGAAAGCCAATTTCACATTTTTTAATCAGCTTTCTAACTAATAATTCATTTGAAAGCATTTACGAGTAAATAAACGTTTGTGATCATTTTAATTGTTGAAATTGAATTCGATTGATTTAAATTAATTGAAAATTTTGTTAATCAACTACATGTTTTATTAATCAATATTTTATACAGTAAAAATAGTGTATGTTGAACCCATTTTTCGATAACTGTATTTTCAAAAGTCAACGCAATTTTAAAGACTTATTCTCAATGTGTGAAACAGCAGAAGTTCAAAAAACAAATTTATGAGTGATCAAATTTTTTTTTTTTTTTTTTTAATATTTCTAGATTGTTTTGAACATTGTTTTTCATCACCAATCAGGGCCCGTTTTACAATAATGGGTGGTTAAAAAGTTATCTTCAATTGTCTTTAAAGTAAAATCGATTTGTTTGTACAAAAATTAAACACAAATCTACTTTTTTCACATTTTCAACTTCTTGTACAGCGTACATACTTAATTTTTCAAAAAATACATACAAACAAAAACAAATACATTTTGAGCAGAAAATAAGATTTTACTTAAAAGACTACTGAAGATTACTCTCTTAACTTGCCGTTGTGATTGAGGCTCAGCAATGAATTAATAATCAAGGCTGAGGTTCATAATAAGGTAATTGCATCATTAAAAAACAAAAGAAAGTAGATCATTTAATAACTTATTTTGAAGTGGTATAAAAAACGGTTTGGCTTTGTTACCATGGATGGAGGATTTAGATAGCATTCACTTATTTAAAGATATAGTATTTATTTAAGTTTTACACTAAAAATCTTATGAAATTAACAAATTTTCTGTGAATAAAATGAACATCAAGTTTTCTAACCGATTTACTAACATTTTCTTTAACTGTAAAACAAATAGTTTTTTGAATGATGTTTTCGAAAAATGAGGATTAAAAGTTTTTTTTGTTGCTATAAGTACATAATATGGATAAAATTGATTTTGAGATACCGGTTATTGAAAGATTCATTAAGAAATGTTTTTTTAATTTGTTATTTCATAATTATTTCCCAACAATTTTTGTCATAAATAATCTAATCACCATACATATGTTTTCGCTTTTTACGCAAATATTGTTTGGGGATATTCGCATTTTGAAAGTAAAAAGTTGACAAAACGCATATTTTTTAAATAGTTTATTTTGTAATAAATAATAAATATACAGGGCACATGTTTATTTCATTGAGTGAACGAATAAAAATACTGAAAATAAAAACAAAAATAAACAATAAAAATATATTGGAAAAATACATTGCACTCACTGGGTAAGCGTTAAAATAAAATAAAATAACTTATAAATTAACGTTTTGGCATCACAAGCTGTAACAAAAACTAAAATATTGACTATTTAACAAAAAACAAACTTAACGAAATAATACAGTAACAAAATGAAACTTCGAGAGGTAAAATACCTATGTTTAAATATTGTACCGTTTATTATAAACAATATAGCAATTACTAGTCTCATTTCATCTATGACACACATAGCCTCTGAGTATAGAAAGCGCTCATTACTAGAATCTTATATTTGTATTCTAGAGACTTCTACCCTTTTTGGTACGAATGATGAAAATAAACATGCCGGTATAAATATATGAAACAATCGATGAAAATCAGAATAAATTACTTACTTGTATCGCACGCTATCGATAATATTATGTTTTCAATAATTTATTGTCGTTAAATTAATAAATAGTCGGAGGTAATTAGTCAGCTCAGGAAAATAAATACAATTATCAATTAGGAACTGAACACTGGAGACCTAAGAATAAAGATGAATTATTCGGTGTAAAAATCATATAAACAGTTAATTTGGTCGTATTAGACAGATACCTCATTATTTTTTCTTTAAATATACATCATTCACTGTAAAATAATCCGTCATCTTGATGAAACCCAATTTAAGCAAACAAAGATTTAAACAAAATCAAAATATTTGTTATTTTTGGTGGTGTCTTCATATTAGCCAATTGTTTATTTGATTGATGTGGTATTTGATATCCATTGGTTCAAAGTCCCAAAATTCAGTCCTTAATTACATTTGGTTAAATCTTAAAGTAAATGGATCAGGAGTCAAAGTTTTACGCGGAAGGCTTCGGTGCGTATCCTTTGTACGCCATGTCTGGGCTTCTTGGAAAGACCGCGACCAGCCAGATCCCGAGTGTCCCGACTGGACTACCACCTCGGTCCTGAGTCGAGTGGCCGCCTCCTGAAGAAGTTCTTCAGGCGATGATGCGGCGAGGAACCAGAAGAGAAGTTTCTTCAGGCCGATGATGCCGGCGAGGACCAGGGCGAGCTTGGAGACGATCAGGGCCTTACCGGCCAGCAGAGCTAGGGCTCCGAAAGCGAGAGGGACTAAGGTTCCTCCAATGAGGAGAGGGATGAGGAGCAGAGGAGCCAACTTCTTCCTCTTTCCACGGCCTTCTTCGGTCAGAGAACGCTGCAGTTCTTCGCTTGAGGGTAGTTTCATCTGCAACAAAATAACATTCAAAAATTAGTTTTAAAATTTAAGTCTTAACGAGATGCTAATAGAGAACAAACTTTTTAATTGTATATTCTCGTTACAAAAAGGTTTTTTAACAAGACTACAATTAAACATGTTTTTATATTTTTATTTACATATGCGAAAATTTTTAGTTTTATGAGAAAATATTTTGAGGAAATTTTTTGGGTAATTTGTCATAATTCAAAATTTCATGGATTATAACATCACTCGTCTTTTATTTTTATAATAAACAACATTAGAAGCCCACCATACAAAGCACAATACAACAGCTAAGCGATCAATAAAATCTTAAATAGTAAGTGTTGTAAAAGTCGTGATTTGTAAATTAAAAAAAAAAAAGGTTTTGAAAGAAAAGTATGAGCGAAATACATGTTACATGAAGAGATTTCCAGTCGTGAGTTTGCTTATGTTTGTAAATTCACATGTTGTAGACAGCTATAAGGAATTAAGATAACTATGGTGGTTTTCACAGGGATTACAACACAAAAATGAGGTTTTTTTATTTTTGTTCTTTTTCATATTTTCTAAGATCTGTGTTTGTGAAAATTTTCGGTTTTCCTGCATTAATGAGTTCCAATTGTTTCTTTCATTTTATGTGGTCTTTCAGGCAGACGATGTTTGAATGATTTCATTGGCTTCAACGTACAGAAGTCTGTTATTGCTCATACTGCCTACATGGTCTATCCAGTATCTTTGTCTGCATCTGATCCATTGCACGATATCCTCTATTTTACACGTACCTTTAATTACAGTATTAAGGATTATGTCTCAGAGCGTTTTTCCAGTAATGGATTTTAAGACCTTCATTTTAGCAGTTCTAAGCAGACCTTTGGTTTGAATGGTATCAACCCGAGCTTCCATGCAATACGTTTTGATGAATTTCACGTATGTCCTGTATATTTTCACATTACTATTAATACGCATATCCTAAGTTATCTATTTTGAATTCCTCAGACACTGCAACACAGTTGATGCTTTATTGACCTGTTCTCGGACTTCAGTATACAAATCGCTATGATTTGAGATTTCTACATCCAGGAGCTCAATTTCAAATAACTATCGACTTGCTAATAAGCGACGTGATAACAATTTCTCACCATGGTGTTGATCGTATTCGCGATCACAATAGAAAGTCGCCATCATAATATTAAATGCCAAAATATTTACGTTTTGCGACGTATAATCCTGCTACGCAATCACATATTTGAATTTCACCGGCGTAAATATGAAAAATATTCCAAAACTGCCATTTTCATTTATTGATATATTATTTATCATGCAGTTTATTGCATTTAGCTGGCGGTTGGCAAGCCAAATGTCAAGAAAAGCAGTCGTCACAGCAATTGTAATTTAATTTTCAGTTTTTTGTATTCGATACTCCTTACTACTTTGCAAATGCAGTATATTGTATTATTTTTATAGTAAACGCCGATTTTTTACCAATGAAGTATATTTATTAACGAGGAAAACAAAAAAACAAACCGACACGATAGTTGACTTAGAGATTACACACGCATTGACTTTTGACTACGATAACTTAATCATGTTCATTATTGTTCATTGTGATCGCTAAAATGCTAAGCATGTTTTTAAACACGTCGATAGTTATTTGTGATAGAGCTACAGATATCTAAAACTAATGACTTTAACCAGCCGGTTGTTCTCATTGGTCAGCTTACACCCTTTAGCTTTAATGTGAGTTTTCTTTATGTATATTCTCTATTTATTACATTAAATTTTAAAGCCTGAGTATTCTGTGTTGTAATTTACCACTGTAATAAGACCTTCTGGCCTGTCGTGGTGTAAGAAAAACTATATTTTTTTATGTACGAGCATATGATTTCGTAAAGGTCTAAATATGTTTTTTTAGTGTTAAAAAAATGATAAAATAAACCCATGAACATTGGTTAATATAAGATTCTAAATTAGGAAAACCCACATCGATTTGCGTATTTCTGATAAATCAAGTTCATTGGCACATACATACTCGTACAAACAAGTTCAACGGTATACACATATCAAAGGATTTGTTGATTCGTTGCCAACATTAGCTGTTGTGCATTTCTCGGTTGGATGTTCCACATAATTGGACGTGTTAAATTATCACATTATGCATGAAGTAAACGTAGGCGTAGCGTATAATCTCTACTTTGACATAGTATTTAATTGTACGGATGGTGAATAATTTAAAGAAATGGTGTTAAAATCATCGTGTTGTTCCTATTACCTGCATTTTGTTCATGATATTGATTATACATTTACTGCTGACGTCATAATTTTGTTAAAAAATATTTCATGTGTTTTATATGCAGATACAAATTTTGAGATAGTTTCGTATTTTTCGGATCATAGACGCACTTTTTTCCTATGAAAATTCAACCAAAAATTGTGGTGCGTTTTATGGTACGATACGTTTAATCGTCCGCAAAACACGTTAAATATAAAAACATTTAATTTTTTATTTATAAACGGCATTTTCGCCGTTTACATTATATAATTTTGAAAGTGTTTAAAAAACAATAATACAATATGAGACATTAATACATACACAAAGATAAACAAAAACTACGTTTTTTATACTTAGCGGTTTTGCACATAATTGTAACAATAAATTACCAACTATATTACACAAATCATAATTATTTTAACCCGATTTATTGATGTTGATATCCTATTTTTGTCAAGAATACGCGATTTTTCAGGGCCAGGCCACGAAATTTTCGAAACATTCTCCGTGATAAGCTTTAAAAAAATACAAATAAAGTTTCCCATTAAGTCTTTTTTTAAATATTTTTTATGATCTCAAGATGAAGTAATTTTTTTTTTCTCCAACAAGCATCCCTTTCGCACCTTTTCCCCTCCCCGACCGAAAAAAATGCGATGAAAACGTGTTTGACCAACGAAGCGATACACACCAAATGCCGACAAGGGAGCGGCTGGGTAGGAGAGGGGTAGGGGTTTGTGGAGAGACTTCTTTTCCGAGAAATTAAGGATTTAGTACATTTTGAGATGAAATTTAAAAAAAAAAATTTTTTTAAATTAGTTTTTGGAAAAAATGATTTTTTTAAGCTTACCGTGAGGAAAGTTCCTCTGAAATTTTGTGGTCTGGCAGTAAATTTGATTGAGCTACCGTTAAAAAAATTTGACAGTTTAATACAATAGATTTTCTGCTTAACTTGGTGGTACATAGAAAAAAATCAACTTCAATAAATCAAGAGTAATAAACATGATTTTATTATTTTGTACTCAGAAATATTTTTATATTATCTTTTCAACAAACGTTGTTCATTTCCTTAGAATATTTAGTTTGGTTCTTTGATCAATTGACAAAGTATCTAAAAATTGTCTTTATTTTGAATTATCTGTGAAAATTTATTAGCCTTAGTAAAAAGTTTTCTTTGAAATACATATGTTAAATTATTTATTAGAGAAACCATCTGCTTTTTGTTGGTATCTTTTTACTAAACTCCATGGTTAATAATTTCGATAAAAGAAAAGTTTTTTTTGACCAACGAGCGCTTTTGCCCATTTTCAACACAAATATTAAGGAGGTAAAAACATCATGTAACTTGTATTTAACATCTGTTCTCTCCTCATTGTTTAACCAGAAAATTTTACTTTAAGCCAACCCTTAGTATAGAAACAAATATTCTTGTCATAGAAATGAAATGTTTTGTTTCGCAGTTTTTACTTTACACAACTTTCAATTCTGTTCAATCGTTTTTTTTCAACAAACCTTAAAAATTTGAAAACAAGTGTGCAATTATAATTTAAGCAACGCGAATTTACTTATATTATTAACATATTACAAAAAAACGAAAAAAGCTTAAAGGCTTTTTACAAATAAATCAATGTTTTTATAAATAACCAAAACACATCATTTATTGATTAATATATTTACGAAGGTATGTTATAAAGAGTTTAAATCACTGTAATCAAATTGTTCACTTTCTTGAATCTTTATTTGGTTCAGCGATCTCTAAAAGTGTATAAATATGATATTAAAGTATGCATCGTTGATTCAGAACATAATATTACATTACGTAGGTACGCGTACATTTGAAACACAATGGTAGATAAACCTTCATATTATAATGTGCTTTTGTGGTTTACTTTTTAAGTCTTTAATGCAATAAAAGGAAAATTTAACCAAATAATCAACATATGATAGTTTTAATTGTTTTAATTGAATAAATTAAGAAAAAAAACTTATCAAATAAAAACGTTAAAGTTATTTAGGCCAAAATATAAACGGCAGGCAATTAAATTATTGTAGGTTTTACAAAAAAAATGTTTTAGGTAGAATTATACTATATGTAATGTATGAAGGATTTGTGTTTAATCAAAACTGGGCGATATTTTAACAAACACAAATATAAAGCTAACAAACTACTATTTGGGTGATTTTTTAAGGCTTTTATCAATAAAAAAAAGGGTGGAGAAATTTTTTTTATCCTTAGTTTTCATTTTTTATTTTATTTATTTTAACAATAAAATAGCAAATATTATTGTATTGTTGTTCCTGCAAAGCCAAGACTTGTCTGCGGGAGACATTTTGTTTTTTTTTAGTAAAAAGTAGGTGCAGAGTTTAATGAAAAATGAGAAAATATTTTTGTGCACACTTAAGATTTACTTGTTCTTTTCAATAGGTTAAGGATGATTTTTAAAATGTATTTAATTTTTTATTTCTTCATTAACTTACCTTTCAAATACATCTTATACCAAATCTTAATTAAACATTTACCTGTGTGTTATATATTCATTTAAATTCTTGTATTTGTTTCATGTTGAAAAGAATGTACATAAATTATTTTTATTTCTAAATTTCAAATTCCGCTAATTCATGCAAAATTTCTAAAACAAATCATTTAGAAAACATGGGAAATTAGATAACTTTATCAAATGGATAAAAAATCTTTTTAGACAATCTGGGCATGGTCA
The DNA here is from genome assembly GCF_059751315.1 of Micrasema longulum. NCBI lineage: Eukaryota > Metazoa > Arthropoda > Insecta > Trichoptera > Brachycentridae > Micrasema > Micrasema longulum. The sequence goes on along the minus strand of NW_028277478.1, from coordinate 1,306,646 downwards.
AGGAGATTTAGATCCTCAAAAACAGTCTTATGGCAGGCATTATAAAACTTATGATGAAATAAATGTATAACTTTCTTTTATGATTAGTGCTGTTTGTGATCAATTATCTTTAGAATTCTAAAGAATAACTTTTGTTATTTTATGATTTGTGCACTGAAATATTTATTACACTTTTGCGCATTTATTTGAAAACGTTTCCTCACCCAAACGGACGTCTTCAGACTTGTGTTATTATATTATTTTCATGTTTAATACTCACCCCTAAAAGGCTTTTTTTAAATATTAAAAATAAAGGTGTTAACTAAAAGTTTTTATAAAAACCTTCGAAATCTACCTATAAAAATACCCAATAGATTTTAAAATAATGTATTTTTTATGAGTATATTTAATACATAAAATAAATTTATTACAATATAGAACAAAAAACTTTACGTAACCAACATTAGAATTGAAAAGTCCAAACCGAAAATATTCGTTATGCAAAAATACGTCATAATCTAATAATAATTAATAATTATTTGTGTTACTGTTTCCGGTAGGAGAAAGAATAACATTCTTAGTGTGAAATAGAACTAGAACCCTGAACGAGTGCTTTTGACTCGATGGCTACTCTCATGTTAAAATCCTGAAAAGGAAAATCAAGTGAGGATAAGTCCACCTCGTTGTGTACTGGTTGGCGCATTTGCCTACCATGGTTGAGGTCCTAGGTTTGAATCTTCGCAGATTGGACTTGAAATATTGATCATGGAGGCTCCCGAAGCGTAAGACTGATTCCGTTACCTCCTATCTAACAAAAATGATCAAGATACGCTGCAATAAAAGTACCAATCACCCTATGCACCACTCTGTGTGGATAGGAAAATCTCGATGATGATTATAATTTGGTTTTTAAAAGCCGGTTTTTGAATTAGTGAAATATTTCGCATCATCAGATATACAATTTTAAGATTTTTATGGTTTGATTTTTTAAACGTTAAACATGTTTATAAAAATTTACGTACACATATAAAAAAAGATTTCTTAAAACCATGCATATAAAAATGAAATGAATTAATGTTTTTATGTGTGTTTTAATTATTTAATTGTCTATATCTATTTCAGCACGCTTGTTATATTTAAACATTTTTAACAACCCCGAGCGTAATAAAAAATAATTGGCCTCATAAAAAAGAAATGAGAGATTAACATATTCGAAAAAAGTGCCAGAAAACCATTGGACCATCGGATTAATTAAAACTCTTTTATTCAGCATTCTTCTGATTAATTATACAAAAAATATCTCTAATATGTACGGAATTTTACCCTATCACGCGTTCATTCATAACACGCACGGTCGGATTATCAGAGCGTTTATTAGAAAATTAATCTGATTTAATAAATAATTATAAAATTAAAGCAATACATTGTTCATTTAGCCTTTCGTTGTCCAAAACGTGATCGTACGATACACTGGAACTTCTTTTTACACGACGGAGACGATCAACTTAGTACCGGGGAAAAAACCGTGTAAACAATATGTACTAAATAAATGAAGATGGTTTCCATGAATAAACGTCATTTTGGATTTTTAAAAAAATTATTATGTTTCTATGTACCTTTTTATTTTTCAATTCAACTAAACAAATTAAAAAAACTCATTCTTAACGTGTAATTTTAAAACCGTGTACAAGTTAAGTAAAAACTCCTGACATCACAGAAGGAATATTACATAATTAACATACATGTATTATAATGATTCAGTATTTCTGTAGTATAAATCAATCAACTATGAAAAAAATTAATGAATACGTTTAGAGTGTAGCATTATTTAAGGTGTGTTGAATTTTTTTTCACGTATACCGAATCAAAGTAAAATTGCAAAATTATTAATGAAGATATTAGTTCCTCTATTTTTTTAAAATTTAACTCACATAAAAAAATCAGATACATAAAAATATAATAAAAATATCTGCAAACATTGACGAACTGTTAATGAAATGTTGACTGTAGAGTAAAATGGACGCTTAAACTAGGCAACAGTACATCGTAAGCCACGTAAATTACCGTAGTTTGGTATTTTTTTCTTGAAAAGGTTTTTGATTTCTGTTAAAACATAGGTCAGTATTATTTTCAAAATAAGTATCCGCTTTTATGATGGACAAGACGCATGTCACACTCCTGAGAGTTCGAGTTTCCAGTCCCAGTAGAATTATTTGAAAAAATCTGAGCCATAATGTTTTGTTGTGAATTTTACCACTGTTGAAAAATTACATTTTACGTTAATAATTAATAATATTAAATAAATAGCTAGTAACGATATAATACTGCTATTGAGACAAATTTTGAATGTTTTTTTTTTAACTACGCTTATATTGCAAACGGTCTGTAATTAGGTAAAAACGTATCATGCTTTTGGGTGTAAATTGAGTTTTTAAAATATGAGCTTTTAAAACGCTTGCGTTAATAATTTTTCACGGAAAATTAAGGAAACTAATTTTTTCTATCAATTATTGTATGAAACTCTGATTACGAGGCATCAAATCGCTAATACTTTTAGGAAAAGAGGCGCTTAAAATGATAATCTTAAACTTAAAAGGTATTTTTAAAAGTATCAGTTGACCATAAGTAAAAAAATGCACCTATAAATTACGCAAAACTTAAAATCCGTTATGTACATTATTTTAAGTGTATTTTTTTTTCAATAACACGGATATTAAAAATCAACTTTATTTGGTTATGTGCATAAATTACTGACTGTGGATAAAAGTTAAAATGTAATTCCTATCTTTTTCCAAATATTAACAAAACGACAAAACTTTTTTTTCTAAAAACAGCGTGTTTAGTGTCATTATTTACCTGATAAATGTTTTGTTTTAAAAATAGTTCTATGGAATTGAAAAGGCATGGAACTTAGCGCTTTGTTTTTTCACTCATTTATTGCACTGATATCATTAGCTAATAAAGTTAATGTTCTTTTTTTAATGTTGATTCTAAAAAAGAACCTGATACATTTGAAATATAATTGGATTTACAAATAAACGGGACAAAATAAAAACAGCTGAGCCTTTACAAAACATTCACCAAATCAAGACAAGTTCTAGATTATTTATTTGGTTGTCGTTTTACTTGCGGTAGACTTAATCCGAATAAATCAGATACTGTCTGGAGTTGACAATACAACCAAAACAAAACATTTGGGCATTAAAGTGGTAGTTTGCTTTTCTGTGTAAGTTACCGATGTTTTTCCCTAGAACGTATGTAATTGAACCCTTTTAAGTTAATACGTATTTAAGACGGAAAAACAATTGCAACAACACAGAGATCATTTTGTATGTTTCCAATAACCACACTAGAGCATGATCTCATGCACTGTCTTACGTACCCAGAACGCGTTCAAAGCAAGTTGGAATTGATCCATTAATAAGGAAATGCGCTTGCTGAATATGGCTTCTGCATATAAAACATATATATTTTTCTGTACATATCAGCAGTTTTGAAGTTATTTTTTTTCTATTCATTAACTTTTCATTTATAATGTTATTCAACTTGATATTTAGAATCCACATAACGCAATGGGTTAAATAACCCTTAAAGTAACGCTGACTACAATCGTAAAATAGATAAATAATCGGTTTATTACTTTTAACCCTACCCGAATTAAAATTTTGGACGAACCAGAATTATCTACAAAATTTTGATTTAAGTATAAGAAACATGCTTTTTACAGTAATAACTCTCATATTAGGAGAATGAAACAGTCTGTTCACAGTAGAGCCACTGGACTTTAACATCCTATCTACACGATCTTTAAAATGATCAAATGAATATTGAGTGAGGTTGTTCAGAACGGGATAGAATTTATTTTATTTGTTTTATAATTGATTTTATATTTGCTTTAAATCGGGTTGTAGTCCCGTAGCTAGTGTCTCGGACTCACAGTTCAAAAGTCCGTGGTTCAAATCCCCCTCTATCCCAACATTTCCATTTTCTAATAGAGAGTTATTTACAACTTGTCAAAAATGGCCCCCAATAGTAATTATTCCGTTAGTCATAAGAAAACAAATATTTGTATATTGTTTTAAAAATAAATAATAAAAAATAATGTAAGTTGGGAATCAAACCCATTTTTTTCTTTGAAAACGCATTGCGTAAAAATGTTTTAATTTTACCTGCAGGGTGTGAGACTGGAAGAAGTTGAAGATCTTCTCAAGGATCAGTCCATTGAGTGTGTCTTCTTTTTCGTTTAAGCTTCTTGGCAGCGAAGCTTCTAATTCGATTTCGGATTTAACAGGAGTCTTATCAACCGGAGCCTCGGCGTCTTTTACAAAAGTCACCCCTTCGAAAGGAGACACATCGCTGAAAGATCTGGAAGCCCTGTCCAAGGCGGTCACGAGCTTCAACTTCAGGCAGGATGAAAGGTCAGTAGCAGCGCAATCGTGGTAGGTTTTCAGGAGAAATCTGAAATCCCCCATATATGACGTCGCGTCATTTTCTGCCCTGGCTTCCTCAGGGATGGCGTTTTGTTGAGAAGATGTCGAACGCGCGACGCATGCGCCGATGAGGCAAATTAGCACAAAACACTTAGCTTGCATCTTGATTAATTAGATCACCTGTGATAGAGATGTTACCAATATGAGTACCTGAACTTAACTGTGACCATCCAAGGTGACTGTAAGCGTTTTATATGCGGGATTACTCAGTGCGTCTCGCTCTAGCTGTAAATCGGTACGAGGTACTTGTTATACTAGATCACTTGTTTCAACTCTTGTATAGCTTACCAATATAATCTAGAAAAATAAATTTCTCCAGTACAGAAATGATCAATTATATTATCAATAAGAGAAAATAACCCGGCTTAATTATTTTGTGATCTCAATTTTTGAGCTGGTAATGTTTTCATTTTTTTTGTTTTCTCATAACGCAAATTTAAATGAAAGTGACGAGTTGATTAATGTGATTTACTCTCCAGACTGATGTTGTTAGGATAGATATCACAAAACACCTGCCATGACTCTAAAAATACATTTATAAACGGACTGTATTTACTGCACCACTAATAATTAAACCATGATTATATAATGTGCCCTCACAAGTAACATGCACATCAAATAAAACTTAGATAACATTTAAAAAAGCCATTACTGAAAGATCCAAATAATTTTTGAAACTATGTGTTTGCAATTTCTCGACCAGCTCAGTACAAACTATGCCTTGTACGTACTGATGCAATGTCACAAATAAATGTTTCACATGAAAAACTCGAGACAGGATCTGGACTTCTTTGGAGTAAGTCTTCTAGGTTTAAACAATCACTTAAATAGACCAGATCTTTTCTGGATTATTTTTTTTAAATTTATTTAATAGGTACATTTAATAATTTTCTTAAAAAACGTTGGGTTTTTTATTATTATTTTTATTATTCTCATAGAAGTGAACAGTTGACCATGATATAATAACATTAAAAAAATATGGTTTTAAGACAGACCAGCAAAGTTTCCAAATAAAAATCATACATATAAAATTGTGGTACAGCAAAAAGGTGTATTTGTGTGTATTTGTATGGTAGTAAGTGTAGAGGTGTGTTTGTATGTATTTGTGCGGGGGTAAGTGTTCAGGTGTGTGTAAGCGCAAGCAACATTAAATAGGAAGTGGGAGCGTATCGCAACCAGAAAGAATGAGTTGATTTACCATTAAATAAGTTAAGGGGCATGTTAAATATATCAATAGATGAAAAAAAAGCATTTTAGTTTGAGCAAGAACAATAGAGGATGGATGATGAGGAGATGAAATAAACACTAGTTTTTTGTCACATGGAAGGGAACATTAACATTAATTTAATGAGAAGAAAAAAATAAGATTTTATAAGAATTATTAAAAGATCTAGTCATAGAATAGCTGCATTTTATTTCAATGAACCAATATATAAGCAAAATGTATTTTTTGTAACTTGAGAGGACACGCGGTCTAACTTTTTTCTTTCAAACGCATTCTCGTGTTTTCTTACTGGATTGCAGCCTTTTTCTTCTCAAAAGAAAAACCCCCTAAGCCTCTGCCTTGAAAGCAACCGGTAGGAAGGAAAGGTTTTAGAATAAATTCATGAATAATACACTAAAATACCTAGACCAATTGACAAAAAAACTTTCTTGGATTTCTTCTTGCAACTGGCCGGAATCGAACTCACGACGCCAGTTTCGCAGTTGACCATCTAACCAACTGCACCACTGTACCTGTGAAACTAAAGCAATTTTTTACATGCTTTTTGTAGATATCCACCATTGGCGTGTCCCCATTATTCTTTTTTTTTTTTAATATTTTGAATCTTTAATTAGGGAACAAATAAACATATGCTTATGTGTAATAATAACAATATACATATGTTAAATTAAAGTTGTTTAACACACATTTCTTAACCATCAGCTTTCTCCTGATATCCCGATCATTTTTTGACATGGAACGTGATATGATACCCCATTTAAGGAACATGAAAATACTGCAATTCAAAAACCTTTAAAATTAATATTTCACTTCTAGAAATCGAACACAGGACCCCCACTTAATTTCCTTAGTCAGGATTTTAGTTGAGAGTAACCATTGACTTGAAAGTACTTGTCTATAAATTTGGTTATATTTCACTACTAAAATGATTTTTCTCATCCCTTTAAACCCAGAGAGAATTAAATTATAAAATACCAAAAAACAGCAACACAATCTATTGATTTTCTGATTAGTGCATTTGCTGTAGACGAGACATCGTCAGACTGGTGAGACACCTTGTAATAATGGAAATAATCCAATCTGATGGTGCTCATAAAATCACTAGTAAAGTACTACTTTAATTCATCAAGTGCTGTTTAACCGTTTTGAATACCTGACCCCTTAATAAGTAAAAATAATCTGGCAACCCCCACAACCTGATCAAGAAGTTAATCATACTATTTGTTTGTCAGTGATTTTAAACATGGCGTATTTTACCTCGTTTTTGTAATGTTACCATTGTTGCCAATTGGAATAAATATATACATATAATATATCACAAATTATTATGAATTTTAACACATTTTCTTTTCAAATATTATAGTTAATCTTCACACACTATATTTAGGTATATAAGATAATTTTAAATAAATTTTTTTGTCCATCAGGATCTCCAAAAATAACAAAACATTGAGTGCCCTTATAAAAATATATTAAACATTTATTTGAGGGAAAGGATATAATCAAATTAGATCACTATGCAAGGTACACATAAACTTTTAATAAGATGAAAAGAGATAGTGATTATCAGGCGATCATTTCCTGACCTCATGTTACCACATAAAGGAGTTTTTTTTTACAGTATGTTAAAGTATAATTTTTCTTTCATTAAAATCGAATTATTTTTCAGCAGCCATATCTATTAGACTAATATTTTATAACAGAGATAAAGAACATGTGGGAAGAGATATTCTACAAGTTTTGGCATCTACAGGTCTTATGAAGTCATGGCTGGTTTAAGTTGCCACTTTACACACTGTGAAACATTCGACATTCTGCATTTATTTGAGCATCTATATTTCTTTGATTATTCCATCTGTTGATGCCGGCTGCCAACAGGCTAGAAAATCGACAAGAAAATTTATTTAAGTGTATTGGAGCGTTTGAGAGAGAACATTCATCAAAAAAGGCCAGTTTTACTGACCATATTGACCTGGTATGACTAAATGTGCCCTTTTCCTGTTTTTTTTAAACTAAAATTGAAAATAATAAATTAAATATTGATGGAAAATTGAGCTGGAGTTGTTTTCTTTTTCACATATTTCAGTTTATATTTGAACATAAGGTAAATCGAGTATGGCTTTATTTTTTCTTCTGCTGTGTAATTGTTTATTTAAAAATATTATTTGTTTTTAGCTTAGTTTAAAAAAAGTAATCACAAGTTGAAATCAATGTTCACTATGAATGAAAATTTCCATCTCAGGGGTTATTCATTGAAACTCAACACTATCCCCTTCTCATCCATCTCCAGGAAGAACTTTCTGACAAATCGATTTGTGGAGAAATGGAATGACCTTCCCGAGAAAGTGATTGGTGTTAGTTCAGTTAATGTGTTCAAAACCACCTAGATGCACACATCAATTTATAATGTACACTTGATATACACGCATCAGCTTAATAGCTGCTTGTGTATTATTAATAACAATAATAATAATAGTAGACACTAGCTTAAGTAAAAACCTACTAGGTACTTAAGTACCTTGACTTGTAAAAATGCTGAAGCCTTTCAGTCTATTTAAACTGTGCATTTGTTTAAAAAAGTCTTAAGAAGGCGAAACAATTTTCCGATATTAGTTTTTCTATAAATAAAATAAACGGAACTAAACTCAAATCAGTGTTTGATTTTAGTATGACATTTTAATTTTTCTCTTTTGTGGCTTCAAGACCATTCTATGTCTTGAATTAACATATAAAGTTCTCCAAAACGAAACCCATTTTCAAGAGAAGGGCATAAGTTTGGATTTTGTTTAAGGAAAGAGATCATTGCAGAAGACTGCTACGGGACATTGCATAGATTTATGTATATATTATTAATCGTGTTGTCTAGATGTCAAATAAATTTAATGTTGTTGTAATAACTGATATTTTTGTATTTTACCTATTGTTTGCGAATTTTGTTATGATAAAATTGAGTCATGTTTTGAAACAGAAAAGAATCAATAATAAATTTGAATAATTCAATGAAGAACTTTAGCCCTTCGGGAAATTAGTAACAAAATATGTTTTCTTGCGCGGGGTAAAAATTAGAGCATTAAATTGTAGCGCAAAGTTTCATGAAAATGTACGGAAAAAATAATAAAAAATATTTTAATGAAAACGCACTACTTCGAATGACATCTCTGGTTCATGTGAATCAACCTATGATCTGAGAGCTATTGAAGATTTCCGGTCTGCTTGTCGTTTTTGAACCAATGAGAAGAATTGGGTGAAAATAAGCGGAAATGAACCTCTGACGTTACACGCGGAGTTATTTTAGAAATACAAAACTTCGTAGCGCTGATAATATGATATAAAAAAGTTAAAAAATAAAAATTTTGATATAGTTTAATAGTCTATTAACAAATAAATAAAATAAAAAAACTACTGAACTTCCTCATTAAAATTAGGTCTACCTGTGTCGAAATAAATTACAAATCCCTAATGAATAATATATATTTAACATGACTATCAAGCAAGAGGACAATAAATGACATCTTGTTTATTTGTAAATTATTAAACAATAAAATAGATTGCCCAGAAATGTTAAATTTAATAAACTTTCGTATTCGTATTCCACTTAGACCAACAAGACTTTTTTTTTTGCTTTACAGTAATCATCATGGTACAAATTTTTCATTGAATTCACTAATTATTTGCATGCAGTGACTTGCAAATCAATACAGTGATGATTTAGATTTATTTTATACCACGCCGCTGATGATTAAGTCCAGTGTTTTTAAAAAGAATTAACAATTAAGAGTTCAAATAATGACAAGTTCTTTACTTTTGTTTTAACTCTTTACTCATGTGTGTATAATTATTTTAAAAATGCATTATTGTTCAGTATTAAATTTTATATAAAACATAAAGTAAACTTTTTTACTTTCCTTTAAAAGCACTTTCTTTTTCTTTTTTTTCTTTTCTTTCTCTTTTTTAAAACAGCTATTTTCTTCAATTAACCCTTCATTTATAAAGGTAAATATTTATATTTGTTACAAATGTAATATTTCTTTTTTTATATGTGAATACTGTTTGTCATTGTATAATTTTCTCAATGTTTTTGTTCTTTTTTAATGTTATGCTATTTCTTGTTTTTTTTTTTTCACTGGTTTTATTGTAATTATGTAAAAGGTTCACGGACCGTTAATAAATAAATAAATTATGGTGACACCTATTCGCTCTACTGCAAATTAAACATGACATAATAAATATTAGAAGTTTAAGACGTGTTTTTTGGAAGGTAACTGAATGCATAAAAATGTGCACCCCGCCACAACATAAGGTTTTTAAAATGCACAAATGTGTGCACGCTAGATATGGGCATTTAATTATTTTTATAAAAAGGGCAGTAACAGGAACCGTTTCACAGATTAAGCTGTTTTGTGAAAACGTTTAAAAAATAACAGCTTAGTGCAGTGGGCAACCCCCCTCCCTCCCAAAAATAGTTTAACTGAAGAATATAAAATATTTTTTTTGGCTACCCATTTCCCTTATCGCATTAAATAATTATGTAAAGAATAAAAAAATGCCAATTAACTCAAAAACCTTTATTTTTATTATTGATGCTTAATGTATTTTATACGAACCTGAGGAATATCATTAGTATTTTGGAATAATATAATGAAATAACTGTAATATTTTTTAGCTCAATACTTTTATTAAATGCAAGCAGAGACCTTTTAATTCACAAAATAACATATCATTTATACCTTTAATTATGTTTTTGTTCGGATTTTTATTATGCGTATTATATAAACTTAATTATTAATTTAACATTCATAATAAATTACTTGTCAAATTGTCAATATTGTTTATACAAGAAATTGACAATTGGATGCGTGTGTAAATTTGGTGGGCTTTTTTACTTACATTATTTATGCAAGCTTACACTAAAATTGGGCCACTTAGTAAACTAAAAATACTTTTTATACAAACGGCAGAGTCGGCGTTTTAAAGAAATTGGGCACTTAAGCTAGGGTTTCCTAGGACAGCGGTGCCCGTATTTTAACGGCCGTAGTGAACGGTGATGCAGTGGACAGCCATCGTAAAGGTGATTAGAGAGTGGTTTCCTAGGAAAACGGTGTTAAATGGTGTTGATAACACCGTTTTTCTAGAAAACCACACTCTAGTCACCTTTACGACGGCTGTTCGTTCACTGCATCACCGTTCACTACGGCCGTTAAAATACGGGCACCGCTGTCCTAGGAAACCCTAGCTTTAGGTGCGTGATTACTGTATGTAAATTCTGATAATATTGATTGAATTTGGGATAGATCGATCAAAATCGTAAAAATTAACACCCTAGTAATAACAAAACTATAAACAAAGTTCGTTATCGTTGGCAGAGTCAGTATGCTACAGCCATCAAATAAAATCCCAAGACCTTGGCAAAGTGTAAGATTTGGTTTATTTGGGCTCATCTATCTCCTTCGGCGGTGCATGCATTTTCAGACTGGTGAACATTATACAGTGTAAGAATAGTTTATATAAAACTAAATATTATCTTAAGTGTAGGTACATTTGAAAATAAGTTTAAAAAGATTCAATACACAATATTTCAATGGAACAGAGTGAGACAAATAATTGAAACATGTGTTGGCGGTGTACTTTTAGAGAAGATTCTATTTCTGAGGTATCTCTACATGAGAGAGTATGGTAGTTATCCGTGGCTCTATCCCACTGGGTTCCTCTTGAGTATGCTTGGGACCAATAGTTTACAACTTAGAAGAGATGGGTCTACACTGACCCATTTTTTCAGACTGTAAGGGGTTTCATTGATAACTCGGTCATTTTAGAGAGTGTAAATTTTTACGTTCCTGATGGCTATCTCCGACAGCGTCAGCACAGACTGTTTTACCCCCCGGTTTCCAGAACCAACCTGCCTCTGGTCATGCCGATTGGAAGAGCAGTCGAGCAGCTGAACATTATCACTTTGGAGATCGACATCTTTCACATTAGTGAAACTATGTTTAAGAGGCAAATACTCTTGCTATTAGAGAGTATTATACCTCAATAATGTTGAACCATTGCTCAAAGGTTCTTGGTTTGATATAAAGTTCCAATTTTACTTCTTAAATCATTTGTTATTTGTTATGTTACTTTGTGATTAAATAATTTGAATTTGAATTTTTGAATTTATATGGAAAACATTTATAAATTTATTTCAACAGGAAGAAAAAACATTGTTGAGAAAAAATATAGAAATCTAGGCATTTACATGGATTATGACCTGTCATTGGCTGGTTTAAGTGGCCACTTTACACACTGTATAACATTCACCATTCTGCGCATGTTTAAACATCCACATTCCCTCAAATCTTCCATCTGTTTACTTTTGTGAAGTAAAGGAGCTGAAACCTTTATTAAAACTTCCATATTCCCTTCTCAACAATGTTTTCTCTCTTTGCTGAAATAAATTTAAATGTGAATAAATTCCTAGGGAGGAAATCCAGCCAGTCTGCAAGCATTTGGACATACAAAAAAATTGTTGAAAAACATTTTTTGTTTTATTACAATGTACAATGTATGTTCATACATTTATAGCACAAAAATTACAGTATTATAAAATATGTTATTACTAATTAATGTATCCAAGCAAAGCACTTACGAGGTAATTTTATGTGCATAATCGTAATTACTATTGTATTCCAAAAATCGGTTTCCATCATCTCAATAATTTAATAATTTTATGTGTTTTATTTGTGTTAAACCGTTTTCTCTTTTTATGTATTTTTCTCTTGACCAATAATTAAGCAAACTAAGCGGAAAATATACTTTGTATTTATTATCATTTTTATTGAATGGCTGTATTTAAACATTTCAACAGTCTATTTTTTATCTTAATTTGTTGCAACCAAGAGGAAATTTTTTTTTAGAATAGAATATGGTCTAGGCATGACATGGCTTATAACTTCGCGTTGCCTGGTTTGAGTGGCCTTTTTACACATTGTATAAAGCAGCCACTGTCATTCTGCCTATTTTTTTATTTTTTTTATTTTCTTTTATTCAGGAAACATACAGTACGGTTACAAAGTTTAATATTTTAAACAATTAGACTTAATTCTAATGGACCAGTAAATTGTCCATATTATAAAGCAATTATATGTAAGGTTAATTATAAAAGTATAAAAAAGAGAAGGAAAAAGAAAAACAGAAATGAAAGTTGTTTAAAAAATTAAAATTTAAGTGAAAAAAAGATATTTTAAAGTTTGTAGTTTGTAGTGTTTAAATATCCACATTCACTCCACTCTTTCATCTGTTAACTTTTGTGAAGTAAGAGAGCTGAAACCTTTATCACGTGTATGAGATACATCCGGCTGAACCTTTTCACCTACAAGGCACAGCCTGAAAACAATTTTTATTATTTTCTTATCCCAGTTAATTATCTTAATTAAAGATGTTTTGTTTTTCTCAAACATTTGTCAACAGGCTGGATTTTTTTTGAAGGGAGTTATTTAGATCTTAATTTGTTGCAACTGAGGGGAAACACACTTTTGAGGAAGGAATACGCAAATCTAGGCATTAACAGGGGTTTAAAACTGTCATTGGTTGATTAAAGTGGCCACTTTCACACTGTGTTACATTAACCCTTCTGCCTATGCTAAAACATTCACATTTCCTCAACACTTCTATCTGTTAAAGTGCATCAAGTCAAAAAGTTGAAACCTTTATCATGTGCATAGACTTCCACATACCCTTTTCAAAAAAGTTTTCCCTCTCTGTTGTAAAAAATAGATTATAATAACTCAATTAATCCACCCAGCCTAAAAATTGAAAAAAATGCACCTACGCGCTTCCTTATCAAAGCATGATTTATGCATGGTCTACGGTGAGTAGTGACTTTGAGAGGGGTTGTATTGTCCTGGTAAACGGGATACCTAATAGATCTTTTGATGGTGGGCTGATTTTTTCTATTTTTTTTTAGGATACTTAAAAATAGTATTTTAAAGAAAGGAATTATTTTTTTAAGCAACTTTATTTTATTTATTATTTTCTTTTCTATATTTTTATACAAGGAATAGAAAACCATGAGACCTTTTTTTATACATAACACTTAGCACCGTGAAAAAATACTATAAAAGTACTATAAAAGGACAATACTAGATAAGTTTCCATGTATAAACATCATTTCAGGATAAAATAAATAAATGCTATTTTATTTTAAACTTTATTTTTTTCTTGACAACTTACAAAAACACCAAACTTATGAGTTTTGAGAGTAAGTGTCTGAGAATAATATTTGACATTAGCTGGTTTGATTTCATTACCATTTTTAAAGTTCGAGAACGGACGCAGCAGCCTACAGCCTCCGGTGAACCTGGCTCGGATACATGTTGCGCCTTCCACAGAAGAACCTAAACTCAAGTTGCCCCCCCTTTACGCCTGCAGGCTCTCGCCGTCTGAGAAGGCCACCGATGACAATCTTTCGAAGGAACTAAGGGACGGGAATTGACGTAGAAGGAGGCAAAAGTGCTGACTGGCGAAAGGGGCTCCTGGAGGCGTCTGGTAATGTCCTCATGCTCCAATATTATAAAGCAGATATTAAAAAAGAAAAAAATATATTTTATTTTACTTGACTTCAAAATATCTTTTAAAATGATATGATACACGTTAACTCTAGTGTGGCTATGGTTTAAATATGAGTCTACATAGGATACGAGATTTGATATACCTTTCTTATTTTTTCAATGATGAAATTGTATTTTTCATAATATTCAAATATACATTTTTGCACCAAAATTGTAAAGTAAAATTTGCTATGCTTAGAATAATTATAAGAATGAACATGAAAGCAAGACAACAATAAATCTGTTTAAATTTATGAGAAAGAACACAAAAATAGATATTATAACAAGGAAGACAGATACGCTGTTCTGTGGCCGGTGTTAATGTGAAAGATACAAAAACAAAAGAAAAAATTCGTTCAATAAGTCAGTTATTTGCATTGAGAGGGAGTGCACGCTAGTTAAATGACCGGCGTATTTATGGTTTATAATTTATTATGTTATAACAGGCGTACCTGATATTTTTTTGTTAATTATAAAAAAATAATTATTTTACAGCATGTTTCTATAAAAGAACAAAGGTGACGCCAATAAAGCAATAAATTTGTACAAGAGAGAGCACGATAATAAAGCTTTTAACAAAAAAAATAGTGACACAGTTCTGTGGTAAATGTTTGTATGAAAAAGATTCAGTCAGTTGTTGGCAGTGAGTGGGGGTGCACGCATGTAAAATGACCGGCGTATTTGTGATTTTAAATTAGTTTTGCTTAACAAGATTCAATAAGATTATAATTTTTATAAAGTATAAAAAAGGAATAATGAAACAGTATGCCTCCATGTAAATATATTTATTTTTAATTATCTGAACTTCAGAATATTCCTTTTTTGGCTTGAGTTAACTTGACGTTGCAGCATCGCGTGCTACGGAACTTTTTAGCACAGCCGAGAGAGGGTTATAAATAAAGAGTTTTTATTTCAACAATATGTTAACATATTACAACAGAGATGAAGAACATTTATAAGAAGGTAATATAGAAGTCCAGGCATCTACATGGCTTATGACCTGTCAATGGCTGGTTTAAGTGGCCACTTTACACACTGTGTAACATTTACCATTCTGCCTATATTTGAACATCTTTATTCCTTCAATTCCTTCATCTGTTGATGTTTGTGAAGTTAAAGAGCTGAAACCTTTATTTATGCGGGTGAGATTCATCAAATTGAATTATTTCACGTACATACTAGGCAACGCCTAAAAATATTATTTTTTTCAATATCTATACTTCTTCATGGACCAGGTAATTTATCAACAATATTTTGAGTTTGTCCAAATTTTTGTAGACAAGGACTGGATTCAACTCCCTGGGGAGCTGTTTATATGAACATTTTACAACAGAGATGAAGAACATTTAAGAGAAGGTAATATAGAAGTCCAGGCATCTACAGGGCTTATGACCTGTCAATGGCTGGTTTAAGTGGCCACTTTACACACTGTGTAACATTTACCATTCTGCCTATATTTGAACATCTTTATTCCTTCAATTCCTTCATCTGTTGATGTTTGTGAAGTTAAAGAGCTGAAACCTTTATTTATGCCGGTGAGATTCATCTAATTGAATTATTTCACCTACAGACTAGGCAACGCCTGAAAATATTATTTTTTCAATTTCTATACTTCTTCATGGACCAGGTAATTTATCAACAATATTTTGAGTTTGTCCAAATTTTTCTAGACAAGGACTGGATTCCTGTAGATGGATTCCTGTAGATGCCTGGACTTCTATATTACCTTCTCTTACATGTTCTTCATTTCTGTTGTAATATGTTAATATTAACAGCTCCCCAGGGAGTTGAATCCAGTCCTTGTCTACAAAAATTTGGACAAACTTAAAATATTGTTAACCATTTGTATTATTTTTAAGAAAATAAAAAATTATCTCGTTGTTTCATTCTTCCTCAATGATAGATGTTGTACTGGTTAAGAGTATTTACCAACAATAAATAATGTGGTCAATGGATCTCGATCTATGTTAAATTATTTATTGCAATTATAATTACTATGTAAATATTATCATGTGCGTAATCAGAAAAAGCCTTTATTTAATATGCATGCTAAACTTGACATGCGATTTTAATAGAGAAATGTGCGATAAAAATAGGAAGTATAAAAGTATATCGAGTTACCACCAGTGATTTAAAACCTGCTTTTCCGGACAATAAATTATTGCGAGCAATTAAAAGACATATTAATTAGTTATTCATAACTTTGCACTATTTTTCCACTAATTACAATACGGTGCGGTGCTTACGGTAAAAGAAAAATTGATATATCAACAATATTTTGAGTTTGTCCAAATTTTTGTAGACAAAAACTGGATTCAACTCGCTGGGGAGCTGATTATATTAATATATTACAACAGAGATGAAGAACATTTAAGAGAAGTTAATACAGAAGTCGAGGCATCTACGTAAAATAGGCACTGATAAATCCACCTGGTCCATGAAGAAGTACAGAAATTGAGTTTTTGAATTAATTATCTATCGATTAGTTTACAGTTTTTGTATTCTAAAATAAAATTAAATTTTTACGGTACTCTGGCTTCGTTTTCAATTTCAAATATTTATGTTTTTTTTTAATTCCTAATTCATCAACAATGTTTTGAGTTTGTCCAAATTTTTGTAGACATGGACTGGATTCAATCCAGTAGGGGGCTGTTAATATGAACATAATACAACCAAAATGAAGAACATTTTAGAGAAGAAAATATAGAAGTCTAGGCATCTACAGGGCTTATGACCAGTCATTGGCTGGTTTAAGTGGTCACTTTACACATTCTGTAACGTTTACCATTCTGCTTAAATTTGAACATCTCTATTCCTTCAATTTTTGTCAAACAAAAATTTCGACAAACTCAGAACATTGTTGATAAATCCACCTGGTCCAAGAAGAAGTATATAAATTAAAAACATTTTCAGGCGTTGCCTAGTATGTAGGTAAAATAATTTAATTAAATGAATCTCACCCGCATAAATAAAGGTTTTAGCCCTTTAACTTCACAAACATCAACAGATGAAAGAATTGAAGGAATACAGATGTTCAAATGTGGGCTGAATGGTGAATGTTACACAGTGTGTAAAGTGGCCACTTTAACCAGCTATTGACAGGTCATAAGCCTTGTAGATGCCTAAACTTCCATATTAACTTCTCTTAAATGTTCTTCATCTCTGTTGTAATATTTGAATGAAAACTGGATGGTATTTTTATAAATCAACTTTTAAAATAAACTAAAACTGCTCTACATACAGTGCAAGATAATATTTTAGCATGACTTCTTCCAAGTGTATTTATAATACTTTTTTTGCATACTTCTAAAACGGTACAAAAATTTGAAATAAACACAAATTCACAACGAAACAAAATAAACTTTAAAAAATGTAAAAGAAAAAAAAAACTTTCTTGATTTGTCTTTCACAATTTATTATTTTATTTGAAAATTTATTTATAAACCTTTACGGATTATTACATTCATTTTACAAAAATAATATAAAAAAATTTCATTCATGTTCTGTCGTTAAACATGATATTTTTTACATCTTTTGAAAAGTTTGTCTGAGTCTTTTGTTTAGTTTTGTCTGGTAGTTTATTATATAATTTCATTCCCTGGTTCATTAGTTTTGATTGTCCTTGTCTTGTTTTAGAAAGTAGTGTATGGTATTTTTCTGATATTCTCGAATTATGTCCATGTTTTTTCACAATTTTTTACAAGTTTTAGTTCTTCGTCTACAATTACATTTGTGGCTAATTTATTGATACATTTCAATGATTCTAGTTGAAAAAGTTCATTTATATTTAATTGCGAAAAAACTAATATCAATATCTACCCTAAACTAACATATATAGACACAATTCAATCATCCAATTGCCTATTAATATTCTACATTCCATTCAATTATATATAATATACAAAGGTTAATTATGTTCCACTAGATGATACTCACCCTTTAATTGATGGATACAATGAAAATTCAATTGACAAAATATAAAATCAAAAACCAAAACGCAAACTCAAAACATAATAAAAAAGGCAACCCACTTAAACAACTGAGACGGATTTTTTTTTGTAAATGACAGTTTTTCTAAATATTTTTTTAATTTTCTGATATCAAACTTCAAACCTGCATTCTCCACAATAAATAATTCTTATTCAACCACAAATAGTGTTTATTATACAACAAATAATATTTATTTATTCCAAATTTGTGGATTAAAGCATCACTCGTCATTTATTTTTATAATAAATCTTAATGAACTTCCATCAAGAATTTTCACTTGCATATTATAATATTTTTTCCTGGATTTGCAAAACATCTGAAAAAGAATTATAATTCTTTAAAACAAAACATTAACATTGGACCACTTGGAAATCTTAAAAATTAAAAAAGGGATTCGATATAAGAGAAAAAATTAATTAATTAACAATTTTTCCTTCAGTCCACTCCAGTCTAGTTTTAAAGATCGTATCCATCTCACTACACACTTTCCGTCTTTATTATAACAACACGACAACAATACTTGACTTATTAGATCTACATGTTCGATCTAATATTAAGTAATCATTGTTGAAATAAAATATGATAGAATTAATTAGTTAATTATACTTTGATTATGAAGCTTTTGTAGCTTTGAAAATGGTCGGTAGAAAAAAAAACAAGTGGTTAAAAACAAAGGTTTTTTTTTCGTAGTGGTCAGCGCGTTTTCCTACAATGCAAGAGGTCTCAAGCTCGATTCCCGACATGGTTGACATGAAATATCGATTTAAAAATGTGTTTTCACTCTAGAATATTTCATAGTCCCTGGACTGGTACCTGAAGCGTAAGGCGGATTATTTTACTTTTATGTTACAAAAATGATCTGGATAAGCCACGATCGGTGTAACAATGCAGTACCCTGTGCACTATTAGGTTCGGAAAGGGAATGATGATGATGAAAATGTTATTTATAATTTGTCTACAAAAAATTGGACAGGCTGAAGATATTGTTGATTGAACAACCTGGTACAAGGATATATATAATACGAGAACAATATTTTCGGGCGTAGTCTAGTATATAGGTGAAATAATGCGTTGTATGAATCTTACTATCATAAATTAAGGATTCAGCTCCTTCAAAATTTGGAAAAATTGAAGGAATATGGCTAAGTAACAAGACTGTTGCGTCCTTTCTCAGAATTCTGTGTTGGTAATTGCAAATATAGGTCTCAGTCTGTAAATGCTTCCACTGCTCTAAAATGCTCGCTAGTCTGTTATAAATATATTTTTTTTATTCTCGTACCTTGAATAAGGAAAAGTCATGTTCTAAAACTGGTAAGGATATTATATCTTGCTGAGAATTTAATTTACCCTTCTGTTAATTGTCTTTGGCTTCTTCTCAGGAGAAAACACTTTCCATTCCTCGACATAGCATATCATTTTTCAGCTATTAATTTCCCATTTAAGGTGCTAGTCTTTAGAATGAGCTACTTCTTCCTGTTAAAAATACATTTTTCTCAGCTATTTTCAAGAAACGCCTGAAAAATTACAATATATACTCAGAATCGTAAACTCACTATATATTTATTTTTTATTTTTAATGTGTATTTTTATCCGTTTTTTTCCTTGGTTCCTGTTTCTCCCTCCTTCCATAATCATTATCGGATTACATTTCTCATCATTTAATATGTAAAACGTAATGCAATTTTTAATGTTTATATGTGCAAGTCTTATCTCCTAATTAAAAAAACACTTGTAATTTTTAAATATTATCAAATGTTATTAAATATTTGTATATAACCACTCACCGACTTTTCTATGTCTACCTTTATATGTCTACTTTTCTATGTGTACGTCTCAAAACTGGTAGACATAGAAAGTCAGTAAGTGGTTTTATACAAATATTTAATAACATTTAGTCAAATGTTTGACCACAAAGTTTTAAATATTAATAATATATTAATTATTAGGTTTTTTTTATATATATTTTCGTTTTTTAGTACAAATTTTTGACCAACTCTTCTTTTGACCTGTCTGTTTTTTTGTTGACTGGAAAATATTATTTTTAACAATAAATCCACCAAATTTTTTTTTTTGTTTGTAATTGAAATTTAAAATATAACGAATAAATAAGTGTGTTATAGTGATTTTAGAAAAAAACGAAAACGAGAATTATTCGAGTGTAAAATTTCTTGAGCATATTGCCGTCCATATGTATCGGCTCTATTTTCCATCGTTTTTTATTTATTTCAAATAATCATGTGTGGCAGACATTCATAGTTAGAAGAAAGTATTACTTTGTGAAAGTAAAAATTTATTCAGAAAAATGACTGAACTTGGATTCATGACAATGATTTGAATGAAAATGAGTTTTCTAGGCATGAGAACCAATCAGTTGTATGAACAAATGTGAGATATTTATTTCCATATAAACATTAATTGAATAGATATGTTGTTATTTGCAATATAAACAAAATGGCGTAGATAACTGTTCAACAATACCTTTTTTATGTAATGAGTGAAAATCAAAAATATTTTAATTCTACATAATAGTGCAATCAAGTCATTGGTCTAAGTTATAAGTCTTGGGACGGATAGTGAAGTGGTTTTCCGTCGCCTTGTATTCCGTAGTTCTTTATCCACACGTGTCTAGAGTTAGTTAAGAGACCACTTGACCAATTTACTACTATACTCTATTTTTTATAAATTTATTGATATTGTTTTAACTTTGCTGGAATTCCTCTCATCCATGCGCTTTGTAGCTGCACGATGATTGGTTATCTAGCTTTAATATATCAACTTTAAAATACCTTAATTTTGTAAACGGGGTCTAGAATTCCAATCGTCTATGCGCTTAGTAGCAGCAAGGCGTGTTGTAATCTTACTCCTTTTTACTATTCATATTATTATTATTTTGTAATACACTAAATTTATTTGTCAATTTTTAAAATGTGTAAATGGGGGCTAAATTTTTAACTGTCTATGCGCTCTGTAGCTGCAAGACGTCCTGTAATCTAGCTCCTATCTATTATAATTTTTGATTGATCTTAATTGAAAACGAGGAACTAGAATCCCAACCGTCCATGCGCTCTGTAGCTGCAAGACGTACTGGGATATTTATTAATTGTACAGCGCCCTTGAGGTGATTTTCACAAAAATGGCGCTTTATAAATTATCCAACTATATATATATATATATATATATATATAAGAGAAATTGGATGATTTATAAAAATATAATTGAAACGGTACAGAAAAAAATCCTTCGTTCTTTGTCATTGAAGCGTAACATGGGCAGAATATTTCAATGTTATGAAGAGCGCTTGGAGTATTTTAAAATTGAAAAGTTAGAAACTAGGAGACAAATTAGAGATATGATGTACTTGTATAATATAATTCACAATAATGTTGATTCAGTGTTTTGTGTTGAAAATGTGTCATTGTACGTTCCCCGTAGGCGTCTGAGATCACCTAATACATTTTACTACTCTTGCAAGTATGTTAAGACTCTATAACAAAATAGAAAAAAAAGTTAACATTGACATTTATCATGATAGAGTAAATGATTATAAAAAAAATATTACTATTTGTCTTAAATCAAATGCCTAATCTTTATTTTGGTGTATGTAAATTAATTTTAGTTTATTTTATTACATCTTATATGTTCTTATTTTCGCTTTTCTTTTCTTAAAGAAAAAAGTAGTTTCTTATGTTAAACTCAATTTCATTGTTACTTAAATTTATTTTATACACTTATTTTATATAATTTATAAAAAATGGTGGAGTTTTATAGTTGAGGATATGTATAAATATTGTTTGTAATGCTTACTTCAAAATTGTATATATTTTATGCATCTTTGTTGTCCAAATAAATAAATAAAAAATACTTTCAGCCATTACCATCCAAGGAACTTTTGGAGTTAATAAATTTTCCAGGCCCTCCTTCAACCAATGGGATAAATAAAAAAAATAATAACTTTTACAAAAATAAATATTTGCGTTCTTATGATTCACTCAAATATTTAATTTTTATAACCATTTTCAACGAGTTGTAAATAACTCACAATTTGAAAATGGAAATAAAATTGGAGTAGGGTGGGATTCGAACCACGGACCATTGGTCCGTGAGTCCGAGACACTAGCCACAGGACCACAACCCGTTTCAATTTGATAACCGCGCCTAGGACTTGGCGTTGTTGACTACTTTGCCGTTTCCATAGTCAACGCTTCCTCGATAACTTCTTGTTCTGCAAATCGAACATCACTTACGCAAAAACTTACATCCATGTGCGAAAAATAATTCTGCAGTTTTGTGGACGTTTTTCCAGGGGGAAGAGAGAAAACTATTCTCCTGGGATGTGTCAAAGAGGCAACGTCGCGTGAACGTCAACTGACAAGATGGAGCGGTCTAGTCACTGAACTATCAGAATCATCACCGACGGATGCCTATAGAAGAGCACAAGACCGTTCCAGATGTAAAGAGACTATCCACGGACGAGCCATGCCTAAAATCACGCGTAATTACATCTTCAGACATGAGGCACGGATTAAAGAGAGAATGCAATTAAATATATCTGAAGAAAAAAATAATTTACATGTAGAAATAATGGATGAAAAACTTGGCTTTTTTACAGTTGTGGGGTTAATAGCCAATGATCAATGACACATACACGTGATAAATTATTTCACCTGCTGTATAGAGCGACGACCGATAAAACAAGCCATCATTTTATTATATTGATTTTTTTTTCTGACACTTCTTGGTGGAACTGCATTTTTAATTATAATAATAATAATAAGTATTTAGTTTTATTTCACTTTTATTTATAATTTTAACATGTGATCGGTCTCTGTCGTGACCAACATCGTCAGACTAGTGAAAGACTAAACAAATTTCAGTGTTATATACAACTGCAAGCAGGGGTTGTAAATCATGATTTTATACAATTATGGAAATAAAAGAGTTTGGATTAAAAAAATTTAAGCACTCTTATGCACTCTTCGTCTTTCCTTCCCATCTCCTCTCTCCTCTTCCATAGTAAAGTGTAGATTTTAAATTAATTTATCTTTTAAGTTTTGTATAAAACTACACATAAGATTCCAATTATACCAAGAATATGCACAGTTACTTGAAATTTCAATTAGAAAAATATCACCCTAAGACAATATACCCGCCCTTACATGCATTTTCTTGCGAGGCCTTATCAGGTCTCCTCCCGATGTTGGCGATCACTACAGCGAAAGCATCTTGGTCCTGCGCTACTTCGAGGCCAGGACAACTCCTTGTTAGATGTACTCGCCATGATAACTCCTGGAAAAAGATGACCAGAGTAGTTTCTTGTTGCCTTCTCTGTGGGATTTTTCTGTCGGAGTTACCTTTATTAAGCTGGTCGGTTCTGGTTTGGAGGCGCCAGAAACTAGCCTTTCATTCTTTCGTTTTCTGCTGTGATCATACTGATATGAGTGTGACCCCATTGCTGCTGGGTTTGCAACGTGAACGCTTACGAGTTGGACTAGTGAGTAGTGTTGCCGGTGGAATGTAACTGGGCGTTTGCAGCATTTAATAGAATCACACCCTCCAACAAGATGTGACTCACTGAGACCCTGCTGATGGTTCGAACCCCTCGTGTATAAAGTGTTAAATACATAATAAATAATCCAAGTAAAAATAAAAGCATTCATAATGAGTACAAAGGTACCCGATTTTTGCGTCCTAGTGAATGAATAATACAGTTTTGTTTGTGAAATAGAACCAGAATCCTAGACGAATGTTTTTGACTCAAATGCTGCTCTTGGATGAAAATCTTGAACAAGGTAACCAAGTGAAGATAAGTCCGTTTTGTTGTGTAATGGTTGCCGCATTCGTCTCCCATTATTAAAGGTTCTGGGTTCGATTTCTGGCAAAGTGGACGAGAAAGATTAATAAATTGTCAAGGTTTTTTAAACCGCAATATTTCATTGTTTTAAGCACCTGAATTATAGGATTGAACAACTTACCTTCGCGTAACAGATGATTTAAATACATGGCATTTATATAAAAAAAAAAAAAACAACTTTGTTTTTAACCACTATTTTTTTTATTTTTCACCGACCGGTATCAAAGCAAACAAGCTTCTTTGTCAAGGTTTACATAACTAAGAAGCTTGTTTGCTTTGAAACCGGTCGGTGAAAAATAAAAAAATTAGTGGTTAAAAACAAAATTGTTTTATTTATTTTATTATAATGAATAACCACAAAGTTAGTGCTTCAAATATAAACTTTACATGGCATTTGGTTTACTAAAGCAGTGCCTTATGCACTAATTATTTGCGACTTAATAACAAGAACAAAACGTACTTTTCGTCTTAACATATTAAAAAATTAAATATTGTTTTTTTTTGTCTTCTAAATTTTGTTTTTGCTAAGTATGAACAAAAATATTTTAATTAACAAACCTACTCATGTAAAATAAAAGGTTTCTTTTTACTAACAGAGAAACCTTTTTATGAGGCACTGCATCAAGAATACTAATTTAAACATTTATTCGGTAAACTAACAGTACATTTATTTATATGTTATTATTTGTAGATTCATACAAACATGATAATAGTTATATTAGACAAAGCGTAGGTTTATAAACAATATTATCTTTTGTGTATACGAAGCTTTCACTGTTTATATATTTTATTTTATTTGGGAAATCAACAGCTCGACATACATATTTATAGTTAACAAACAGACATAGTTTATAAAATCAGAACTAATAACATAATTCCACAAAATATACAAAGTTGGTTAAGAATATTTATTACACATTAAATAGATACATGTAAGTTATATATATATAAGTTATATTAGTTTAAACATATAAAAATGTTATTTTCATGTACTCGTTAATATTTTTCAATAATCAAAGAGTTTTTTATATTTTTTTAAGAACAGTTAGTTATTGTAAATTGAGCGGGATTAGGACAAGAATGCTTGAAGACAGGATAAGGAGGGGAAGGGAGATTTACATATTTATTATTATAATGTCTACTAAGTTACATAATGCATTTTTAGTGTAAATTTTAAATCTGACAGAGTGATAAATGGATAATTTATGAAGCGCTTTTTTAGTGATAATCACGTCAAGAGCGCTGTAGAATAAATACATATCCCAGCACGTCTTGCAGCTACAGAGCGCATGGGCGGTTAAGATTCTAGTTCTTCGTCTATGTATAATAATATTCATGTATTTATTTATACTCTTACAGTTTTTGTATTATTTTTTTATACAGAATAATGTTACCTCAATGGGGTGTCCCGTGTCGAGGGAAACATTTTAGGATAAGTGAAACATGCCTTAAATTAGTTATTTAACAAAGTTAACCTAATTATCATTAACATAATAGGCAATATTAACTAAAATAATCATCAAAAACATAATTAATTCATATAGACTTGTAGACCAAATTTTATAGAAAGTTCACTATTTTTTTTACCTATTTGGCTTGATCCATTCATCGATCCGTGCGCAACCCACCTCCACTATCCATTTCTAATAGCAATTTTATAAAGTGAGTACTTTTTAATTGTTCTCATGGATAATGTAAGTAGATTGTTCACTTTAACCGAGTAGAAGGCCAATTCTTTTTGACAGAAAGTTATATTAATTTTTAATTGTTTTTGCTAACTAGTAACTCTTGTATTCGTGTAATGATTCATGGAAGGTAGAAAATAATGTTTGTGTTCGTACAGTAACAGAGCTTTTAAATAAAATTGTTTTACAGATGCCACATTAAGATTGACGAATAAACCGAGGGAACTTTATTTTAGGTTTTTTTGCTTTAAAATCAAGATTAAATAAAAACATTTAGCTTACTAATTATTTATCTTAATTTTATTAACCCACTCGTTCCTGTGATGCAACCAGCTCAGCGCGGCGTTGCAAATTGCACTTAATTTATTTATTTCTCAGTAGTTGCTTTTAATATCACCATGATTTTTTAAAAAAAAATTTAAGTAAACCTTAACATGTAAGAAAAAACAAATTTTGGTTAAATTAGATTATTTTAAATTAAACATTTTATCTATCAGGATCTACTTAAATGACAAATATATAAAACTTTCATTTGAAAAAAGATATGTTATTTATAGTGATAAGTAAGCAAGACACAGGTATCATTTTAATAAGATGAAAAGAGACAGTGATAATCAGGCGATCATTTCCTAAGCTCAGGTTATCTAACACAGTGGCTCGAGGGAGTTTATCACACAGTTTATTAAAGGCTGACAAGGCTGACAAGGCCATAGCCAATTTTTACAGGTCTTCATAAGGTTAGATCTGCTAGAAGTAATACAATTTTTTAGTTAATATATACCTTGTACGCAAGGCAACATTAAGTAACTCTATTATAAAAAAGACCAAGCCTACTTGACTTAATTTATTGATTGATTTGGTGTTTATTTTGTATAACTCCACATTTAAACTTTTAATTAGAAATCAAACACTGATTTGAGTCTACTGAACACTTTATTTTATTTTTACAAATATAAACATATAAAAATAAAAACTTCGTGACAATTGTTTCGCCTTATTAGGGCATTTTCAAACGAATGTGAAGATTATTTGGATTGAATGTCCTTATATAGTTATATAATTCAAGGTACTTAAGTAGAAAATAAAAATAATCTTATGAACTATAGCATGTACATTAATCACAATTGAGGGAAAAACCGATGGTTAAGGGTGAGGCTAAGTGTTTAATAGAAATAATAAATGAACAAACCAACCTAATATCTTCACCACTATTAAACATATTTAAATAGACTGTTATTCTTCACTTTGTTCCTTTTTGTACACGCTTATATGACGCGTAATTAATAGATGAATCATGTTACAATTGCATTGATATATTTTGATAAGAAATTCTTAAAAATTCAAATATTGTATAATAATACATTTATGTTTATATAAATTTCCTCATAATATTTCAATCGTGTTTTAAAATTAAAATGAACAGCAACCTGTTATAATATTATTGATATTTTTTCGACAACAATTATCTAAATTTACAAAACTATAGGGCTTCATTAATTATCTCACAATACATACTTGTATGTCAATAAATACTTACTTTTGTTATATTTTCCCCGAAATTCAAATATAAATACCTAAATTCCCTATTACCCATTAAACACTTAGCCTCACCCTTAACCATCGGTTTTTCCCTCAATTATGATAAATGTATAATGTACATGCTATAGTTCATAAGATTATTTTTATTTTCTACTTAAGTACCCTGAATTATATAACTATATAAGGACATTCAATCCAAATAATCTTCACATTCGTTTGAAAATGCCCTAATAAGGCAAACCAATTGTCAAGAAGTTTTTATTTTTTTATGTTTATATTTGTAAAAATAAAATAAAGTGTTCAGTAGACCAAATCAGTGTTTGATTTCTAATTATAAGACTTAATTTATATTGACTTCAAAACGGTAAAGAAAATGATGATAGGAAATATTATCAAAGAAGGTACTTTTGACTCTTAGCGAGAAAATGTATCAAAGAAGACACCTTTGGTAACTAAAAGAAAAAGTGTGATTCTTCACGCGGAAAATTACATTTCATAAAAGCTTGATATGTCAATAGCCATGTTGGTAATATTATTTTTTTAATAAAAAGTATCAATTAGTGAAATTGAAATATAAGTCTTTATTATGATAAAGATGATTTTATTTACTTTGGGACTAATTTATAAATTACAAGCTGAACCCGGCAATGCTTTGCTATTGCTAGATTTCAGTACATACTCGTATATTTTATTTTATTTTATTTTATTAGGGAAATCAACAGTTCTACATACATATTTTTAGTAAACAAACAGATATAGTGGATAAACTCAGAACTAATAACAGATTTCCACATAGTATACAAAGTTAGTAAAGAAAATATATTACATATCAAATAAATACATATCAAAATGTTATTTTCATGTACTCAATAATCAAAGATTTTTTAAATATTAATTTTAAGAACATTAAGTTACTGTAAATTGGGCGGGATAAGGACAAAAATGCTTGAAGAGAGGATAAGGAGGGGAAGGGAGATGTACATATTTATTATTATAATGTCTACTAAGTTACAAAATACATTTTTAGTGTAAATTTTAAATCTGACCGAGTGATGTTTGTGTAATCTATATTTTTAAATTTTGTATTGTAAATTGAAAAAGTCCTACGAAAAAAAGCATTTTTAACATACGATGTTTTACTTATTGGTACATGAAACAGGTGATACCGTCTACAAATCCTGGCTGGCACATGTATTGTTATTAAACCAAGCAGCTCTCTCCAGTCAACCATTCCTGTCATAATTTTTTAAAGCAGTAGTTGGTCCGCACACACTGCGGTATTGTAGAGAAATGATTCCATGGAAGGTGGAGGCAGTGAGAGTAGATACATAAGAAATAAATAAATAAATATAAAATAAAACAAACAAAACAAACAAACCATCACGCCGTTTCCCCGTAAGGGTAGGCAAAGAGGACAGAACGCCACAACACTCTATCTTTGCATACATATCTCGCTTCCTCTATATTCATACATCTTCTCATGCACGCGCGCCGATTATTCCGACTTTTGACATGTCCATTTTTAAGTATTTGCTGGATTTGGTCATGCCATGTCTTTCTCGGTCTTCCTCTATTGCTGCATCCATCGAAATTCGCATTGTAAATATTCTTAGCCGTTCTCTCACTGTCCATTCGTTCTACATGTCCAAAACAGCGCAGAGCTCTTTTCTTGATTTTTTCGATAATGCTTGTCTTAGCCTTACAAAATGTACGGATCTCAACATTTGTGCATCTATCGTACATAGTTTTACCACACATTCGCCTGAGAGATCGCATTTCAACAGCATTCAGCCTACTTTCATCCCTGTTTTTCCAAGTCCATACTTCGCTCCCATACATCAGGGACGGGACCAGGACTCCGTTGTGAACTGCCAATTTTGCCTCTTGTGACAAGCATTTATTTGCCAAGGTCGATTTAAGTGCACCGTTCACTCTGTTCCCGGCACTCACCCTCCTTTCAATATCTTTCTCAGTCATTCCATCCCTAGTGAACATACTTCCCAGATACACAAATTCCTCTACTTGTTTTAGTATAACTTTATTCACAGTGATTTCACATTTAGTCAAGTAGTACTTTCATTTCTTTCAAAAACCATCGCATTCGATTTATCGACATATCAGCAAATGGCTTCTCTTGCATACATCGTAGACCTTTGTTACTAAGAATTGCAGTTCCTCTTTGTCGTTAGCAAGGAGTACAGCATCGTCAGCATACAAAAGACAATTGACTTTTAAATCACCCATTTTTACTCCCATTCTTAAGCCTTTCAGTTCTTTCATGCAGTTATCGATATACACGTTGAACAGCCATGGTGACATAAACTATTAAAATAACTATAAATTTATATCGTATTGTTTTGATTTGTTTTATTTATTCCATTTTATTAACAGAAACAATGTTAACATATTTGAAGAAAATACAATATGATAAAATGTCTAAATGATGTCAAAAGAAAAAAAAAACAAATCGTTATCGCGATGGCTGACGCTACGACCTTAATAAATACTCAATGCGTATAACATATAACACGCCGAACGTCAAATAATATACATTTTCCACCCTAATTGACACCCACTCAATTAAAAAATAAAGTATCGCGCAAATGTGAAAACATATTTCATTTTTCTTTTTTTTTTCTAGGTTAATTGACGCCCGCTTATAAAAATTTGAGAAAATTCTCAAACGCTGTATCCGGCACCAATTTACACGTATTCTGCTTAAAGCCAAACAGCCGTGGATAATTTTATTCAGTTTCGTATATTAAAATAATATTTTAGCTATGTTACGCCATTTTTATTATTTAATTTAAACAAAGCTTCCTATATTCGGTAGTAACTTAATTTCTGTCCATTTTTTTCAAATTTGAAAACAATTAACAAAAGCCTAAGAAAACGGTCGTTCAAAAGAAAATTTACTTCACTGTAAGAAATTCTTTTTGCTTTTACGTACTATATATTATTTCATTTGATTAAACGCCTTTAAAATGAAATGTAAAATAGAAGCATGTGAGCATTTCCGACACCTCTTTTTGTTCGCGTTTTAAATTTGAAAACAATCAACAAAAGCCTAAGAAAATGGTTGTTCAAAAGAAAATTTACTTCACTGTAAGACGATTTTTTTGCTTTTACGTACTGTATATTATTTTATTTGATTAAACGCCTTCAAAATGAAATGTAAAATAGACGAATGTGAGCATTTCCGACACCTCTTTTTGTTCGCGTTTAATTGAGGCAATATAGGTGCAAAAGCTGCTCGGAATATTTACGCAGCTTACGGTGAAATTGCTATGAATTATTGAATAATTTGTTGTGGAAAAAAAGGCGAATAAATAATTAACTAGTTTGTTCCAATATTTTGAGTTGGTCCAAATTTTTGTAGACAAAATATTGGATTTCACCCCCAAGGCAGTCATTGAGATTAGCCAAATACAACAGGGATGAATAA
Source organism: Micrasema longulum (assembly GCF_059751315.1). NCBI lineage: Eukaryota > Metazoa > Arthropoda > Insecta > Trichoptera > Brachycentridae > Micrasema > Micrasema longulum. Next base: position 1,275,857 of record NW_028277478.1, on the reverse strand, counting down.
CATTTTGTAGAAGGGAATATGTCAGGTCATGAGCATTAACAATGCTTATGACCTGTCATTGGCTAGTTTAAATGGCCACTTTACACACCGCTACATTCATGATTTTGCCTACGTTTAAACTTTTATATTTTTTCTATTCTTCCATTTGTTTATTTTACTAAAGTTAAAGAGTTGAAACCTTTATTGTTGCGGGTGAAATTCATATTATTGAATTATCTCACCTACATACTTGGCAACGCCTGAAAACATTTTTCCAATTTTTGAACTTCTTCTTGGACCAGTTGGTTTTAAAACAATATTTTAGGTTTGTCCAAATGTTTGTAGACAAAACAGTGGATTTTACCCCCTTGGGAGTCACTAAGAATAACAAACTACAACAGGGATGGAGAGATACGGGAATATGTAGGTCTAGGCATTTACAGGGCTTATGACCTGTCATTCGCTGGTTTCAGATGCCACTTTACACTCTGTAACATTCACCATTTTGCCTACAACAAGATGTGAAACAATGAAAAATACACATTATTATTACAGAAATATAGGTATATTTTATACGTTTTTTCTGTGCATAAATCAGTGGTTAAAAATATTTCAAATTTGTAATTTTTATTGATGAATTTTTTTAAACAATATCATCATCATTCCCTTTTCGCACCTTATGGTGCATAGGGAACTGCATTGTTACACCAATTGCAGCGTATCTTGATCATTTTCGTTACATGAAGGTAAGGTAATTAGTCTTACGCTTCAGATACCAGTCTAGGGATTAAGAAATATTTTAATGTAAAAACTCTTTTTTAAATAATATTTCATATCAATCATGTCAGGAATCGAACCCGAGACGTCTTTCATGATAGGCAAATGCACTGACCATTACATCACGGGGCCGACAAAACAGTAAATGTCACGAAATTGTGTGATACTTAATTAAAAAATAAAAACATTGAATGAACATCTTACCAGTATTGAATTAAGGGCAACTTACAGTCAAAAATAAAATAAAGTGAAATAAAAAAAATTAGTTGATAATCGGGTTGTGGTCCTGTGGCTAGTGTCTCGGACTCACGGACCAAAGGTCCGTGGTTCGAATCCCACTCTACCCCAACTCGATTCCATTTTCTATTACTGATTTATTTACAAGTCGTTGAAAATGGCCCTCAAAATGAAATATTTGGGTAAATCATAAAAACGCAAATATTAAATATGCTTATTCATATTTTGAATGATGGTCATAATAATTCGAATAACTGTTGACACTAGTCATGGCGTCCTCGATTAAATTAGAATGCAATTAAAAGTTTATGAAATTGATTTACCCACCTATTGAATTATAATTGTGATGTCACAAAATACATGAACTTAAATATGTGCGTAGATTTTCACCATGACCGTTCTTTAAATACATTTTTTTGGTTAATCCGCGTAGGATTAAATGAATATGGACCCTGTAAAGCAGGTTGAAACGTCGGAAAAGTTAAAAAAACCTCCCACATGCAAAACTGTACTATTAAAAAGGAAACAAGTCTTATAATCTTGATATTTAATGCTTATCTGATGTCAAATTATGTATTTTGATACCAGTTATACAGATAGGAAATTCGCATGTTTTATTTTATGACAAATATTATTTGTTTTGCTACAGTTACATACTATTTTCTTTAAATTATTTATTGACAATTCTTTATTTTTCCAACAGATTCAATCAACTCTTAAACATTTCCGTTTTTGACGTCCAAGTTAAGTTCATTATTTAAGCTAAATATTTCATTGATGGTTTCCAGATTTTTTATGGGCATAATTCATTGTTTCCTGAATCCTTTCATTGTCGACTCTCTTATTTCAGCCCACGAGTCTCCAATACTGCTTATTGCATTTCATAAATTAAAGTTCTTCCGAAATTCTCTTGATGTTGGCACACTATCCCTTTCAGTTTCCTTGATGTCCGTATTCATTGTTTTTCTCATGAAACATCGTTGTAACGTAGCTATCACTATTTGACCACGAGAGCAACTGCATGGGAGCAAATAATTTTTGCATTATTATTCGGAACGATCTAATCAATTGTTTTTCAAATGGTCTATAACTGCAATTTAGAATAATCATTCGGCGAAATTAATTTCACCAGAATAAATATTAATATTTAGATCTCACCTAGAACTTGCTAGTCATCGGATAATGTCTAATGGACGTACGTAAAATATAATCATAATCATCATCTGTGTATAAGCATTGAATCAATGATATGAAAGTGATCACAAAATTAATAAACTACGTTTGCAGTTGTGGAAAGTGGTGGCAGTTTGATGAAAAATTCAGTGGCGTACAATCTTTACTGGAAACGATACGGTGTTGAAAAAAATCAAGTTACACAGAATTATTAAAGTGGGGTCAGTGCACCAAAGTTGAATAATTTTGATGATTAAAAAAATTATTATATTAAATAATTTGACTAATTTTTCACTCAATTTCTCACTTTTAGTCCTTCTCGTTTTATAGGTCAAATATAGCTTTTTAGTCTACTTCTGTTTTTTCATAAAATAATTTATTTTAATTTTATATTATATTATAGTTGCTTTGAAATTGACACAGTGAAAAACAACGTAAAGTACACAGTTTAAAAAACAGTATAAAATCTATTAAAAACATACTAAAAAGTAAAGTTTCAAAAATAATAAAAAATGTATTTAAAAACGTAAAATAGATAGTGATAAACAAAGTAAAAAAAATAATACATAGTAGAAAACAAAGTAAAAAACATAGCATAAACATATTTTTAAACGCAGTAAATACGTAGTAAAATAACAAAATACACAGCAAAAAACATTGAAAAGATAAGGAAAGAAAATTATATATTAGTTCGGTAAAAAACACAGTCAAAAGAAAAACTATTAAAAAGCCTTGTAAAAAAGTGATAAACAAAAAAATAATAATGTATAGTAAAATATAGTTAAAACAGAGTAAAAAGTAAAAGGATCTCCTAAAATGCAATCAATCTGTATCTGTATTTTGTTTTATAATAAACATAAAAGTTAAGTTAAAATGCTACTTATTTTTTTCAAATGAAAAGGTTGTGGGTTAAAAGAAAGAAAGCAATTTGAGGCTAATACCCGCTGTTTTATTTATATAAACTAAGAAGAGAGAAGAAAAAAGGAGAGGTAAAAAAAATAAATGACGTTTCTTCAAACGTGATTTCAACAGAGATAGTGTAGTTACATCTTTGATAGTGGATGTGAGATGATTCCACAGTCGAGCTTCATGGACATTATATGAGTTAAAGAAGAGAAAAGAATTGTGGATGGGTATTAAGAAAGTACTTTAAGAATTAAAACAAAGAGGTAAACCATGAACTGAAAAGCGTTGTAATTTTTCATGAAGGTATATAGATGCGTTAGGACTATGAAGTATAGTGAACAGAAGTAAAAGGGTCGAGTCTGAGAGTCGGGTGAAAGTGGGGTGAGAGTCTCTCCGCCGTATAATTTTAAGCCATTTCAGTTGCCTACAATGATAAGAAATGTAGTCATATTTCCTAACATCTAAAATATACCTGAAGCATTTGTTCTAAAGTCATTTAAGTTTATCAGGTTGCTCACAGCTTAAATAAGCCATGAAAACATCAGCGTAATCTAGAATGGGTAGTAGTAATGCTTGTACGAGTGAGCATTTAGTAAAAATGTCTAAAAAAATTACAACCTTCTCTCTCTTCAATCCGTGCCTCATGTCTGAAGATGGTGATTACGCCTGACTCCAGGCATGGCTCGTCTGTGGACAGTCTCCTTTCATCTGGAACGGTCTTGTGCTCTTCTATAGGCATTTGTCAGTGATGATTCTGATAACTCAGTGACTGTACCGCTCCATCTTGTCGGTTGACGTCCACGCGAACTTGTTCCTTCGACACTTCCCAGGAGAATAGTTTTCTCCAAACTATCAGAATCTTCCCTGGAAATATGCCCGAAAAACTGCAGGATTCTTTTCTTACACATGGATATCAGTCTTTCTCTTATGTACAGTTCCTGGAGAATAGATGCATTCGTACGTCTGGCCGTCTACGGAATTCGCAGCACTCGCCGCCAACACTACATCTCGAAAGCTTCGATTTTTTTATTTTCAGATTTCCTCAGTGTCCAACACTCCACACCATACATGAACACTGAGAAAACCAAGGCCTTCACCAATCTCTTTTTGGTGTTAGTGCGATTCTTTCAGATCTTCACCAGCCGACTCATAGTACTTTTGGCAATACCAACACGTCACCGTATTTCACCTTCACACCCACCGCCATCGCAAATGAGAGAACCTAGAGAAATGAAATTGTTGACTCTTTCTAAGTTGCGCAGTAAGTACAACCTTCTAAGCGAGTGCAAACTGAAAAATATTTTTGGGCTAAATTAGTTAGCATTAGAACTCCTAGATTTTTTATAGATTATTATAATTGGATATTAGTACTATTGACATTAAAATAATAAAAAAAAGATACGTCTACCACAAAGCAATCTTTGACTACCCGCAAACATAATTTGTGATGGATTTATAAGTAATCTTTACTCTTTAGTCCGCGTTGACACGCAATTTTTTAAGAATTTAAATTTTAAATTTACAAATCAATTAAATAAATACAAATATAAAAGTAAAAGCAATGCGAAGGCGTACTCGCAAAGGTTTTTACTTTAATGAAATAAAGCTGAAATCAAAAGCTACCGTATCACAAAAGCTTTTACTGGGTACTGCTGATTGAATAAACACCTTGCTAGAACGAATCTCTCTGATACTTCAAGATTTAGGTTTTGCATTACAAACAATGAAATACTTTTACACATTTATGAGAATGTGTATCCTTGGTGATGAAATAAATAGAATTAGTAGATGCACATCAGCATTTGATTCATATACCAGGATTATAATTTGGAGTTCTACACAATAAATTACAACGCACAAAAAATCCTAAAGGTGTGTTTTATTTTACTGCTCCACTGGCTATCGCATCGGTGAATGAATTAGACATCCGGTTAGTACTTGCAAACCGGAACCGGAGATCCGGAAGGTTTCATTCAGAATCAAGAAACATTAGTATGTCACGAGAAGCTGCCGCCATCTTAAATAAATTACGACGTAAAATATTGATTTATAAACAATAAACCAAAAAAACTAATACTAATATTATTCATTTTTGATTATTTTCTTTAGAGTGTTATTATTTATTGTTGTATTCTCAATTTTCTTGGATTATTATCCTATTGCATTACGTGTTATTATAATTCGACGGTTCAAAGCCCTTAGTGTTTTACTCTTAGAGTATACTTTAAGGTTTTACTACTTAGAAAATTTCATTGGAATAATTTGGATCAAATTTAAATAAAATTTGAAATTTGGAAAAATCTTCAAGGTTAAATTTCACTTTTAATTAATTTTGACCAACGAGCGCTTTCACCTAAAAAGACGTCTTCATTACTGGTAAATTGTTTACAACATTCTAAACTTTGATAGTATTTGTATATGTATATAATATTGGTAAAGGAAGATCACATAAATATTTTATTAAGGGATAGAAAAGATAAATTTCATTACAGCTGGCTTACAAAAAATGTTTATTTTCACAAAGTTTTAGACCGAAATTGGAATTAGGTTCTAGTAATTTTTGTAATATTTATTATAAAAATGTTAGTAAAGAACAAATGAACTAAGCCAGGTAGTTTTATTGGTCATTATACTTATAATTTTATCTAAATCATTATTATGGAGTTTAATCAAGAACTATCTACAAAAAACATCTATAAAATTTCATTGGAAACAAATCTAAAATAAACTTTCAAAAGCTCACGATAATTACACGAACCGTAATATATTATTTGTTTATATAACGGGTTTTTTAAAAATAAATAAATATCAAATAAATATAGTTAAAAATAAAATAGAGACAACAATAATTGCAAAGTTTTGTAAAACAATCATAATTATTTTTCCAATTCCATACTTCGCTCCCATACACTAGGGTCGCAACCAAAACACCATTGTGAACTGCTTGTTTTGCCTCTCTCGATAGAAATTTGATTACCAATGTTGATTTTAGTGCACCGTTCACCCTGTTACCGGCACTCATACTCCTTTCAACATCTTTCTCATAATTATAATTTACGCTCATACGACTACTCAAAACATAAATTAACAACATTGTGTATATTAAGCTTTGGTTTTAATAAAATAAGTAAGCGCATTTGTGTTGCATTTTCAGGGGCAGAAAAAGTACAATATGAAATAAAATTATATTAGTCAAAACATTTCTATCATTCATTGAGTGATACAAAAGTTTGTTCTAGTAGTATAAGTAGACTGATTTCTGTCTCATCTTTAAAAGTTCAAGTCGCGTACTCGTATATGGAGTATTCCCGTAATTTGTACAAATTACTCAAATGTGTTAACCCTTCTTCTTCTTTCTGTGTCATATCAGGTCTCTCCGACGTTGCCGATAACTCTAGAGTAGGCATTCCGGTCCTGCGCCAAATGAAACAGCGCCTCAACCCCGCGCACTCCCGTCCAGTCGCGGATGTTTCTCAGCCAGAACATGTGTCACCTTCCAACTCCACGCTTTCCCTCGATTTTCCCATCATAATCAGCCGTAGAAGCGCATATTTGCTTCCGCGCATGATATGGCCGAGATATGCGAGTTTTCTCTGTTTTATTGAGGACAGTAGTTCTTTTTCGGCACTGGCTCGTCTCAACACCTCCACGTGGGTCACTTAATCTGTCCACGGGATTCTCAGCATTCTCCGGTGAAACCACATTTCAAAAGCCTCTAATAGGTCCACGAAGTTCACCTTGAGAGTCCATGTTTCAACTCCGTAGAGCAGTATTAACCACACAGAACTTGACCATCCCCTGTCTCAGTTTTAAATTAAGACTATAAGTGCAGAAGAATGATTTCATGTCCTTAAATGCTGATCGTGCTATTTCTATTCTGCATCTAATTTCCCTATCCAGATCCAGATCAAAAGTGATTTGACTGCCGAGGTATTTAAAGTTAGTCACTTTCTTGATTTTTCGACCATTTTTTCGCAAATCAGCATTATTGTGAGGGTTTCGGCTAAACTCCATCATCTTTGTTTTGGCCACATTGATGTTCAAGCCCATTACTCTACCAGCTTTGTCAATTTTGCTAAGAAGTTCCTAAAGAACACATGCGTTGTCAGCCAGCATAATAACGGTATCGTCAGCATATCTGATGTAATTGATAATTTCGCCGTTAATTCTTATTCCTTTCCTGACATCAGAGAGAGCATCTGGCAGCAGACAGCTGTGATAAGTGTCACAATGTAACGAGAGATATTGTAATTAAACGTGGAGTGAGACAAGGCTGCATATTATTGCCCTTACTTTTTAACTTATACTCGGACAAGTGTTTACACATACGATATAATCTATAACAATTAACTCATTTCAAACTATATGAGTTCGATCGCTTAGTAATTGGTTTCATGATAACGTTTTTTTGCTCTTCTGAAAAGTAATACTTCTGCAATTTAAGTCGTCCACCTATCAAGAAAATAATTAAGTGGAATAGAATGACATTTCAACACAAAAGTTTCATGTGGATTTTATCGGGGATTAAACCGGAGACGTTGTGCGTGTTGGGCAAAAACGCTAATCAAACCACGAGTTAGGCATTTAAAAAAATTAAGTTTTTTTTTATTATTCATTTTTATTGAAATCCTTGCCGAAATATACTTTCTTTCATTGTTTTAATAATACATTATTATGTATGTATATATTTTAAGTGAATGCTTAAAAAATTGAGCCAATCATTAAGTTTTTAAACATAAGACGTCATGATATGTCTCTATCCCTGAACAAATATAAGTTTTATAGTGAGAAGATCTTTAAATATAATTATGTATCCCCGTACTACGGGCCAACTGTTTGTGACACCTGATTTTTATAATCCGAATCATTTCTATTAAACTTATATGTTATTCTTATTTAAATATTATGTAGGTACATATAATATGCATTTGTGTGTTTGTTTTGAATCAACGTTCGCGTATTGTCAAAGCTTATTTTATTGTTGTCATTATTTCGTATTTACTGCATTTTGTGGTTACCTACCGTATTGTATAGGACTCGTCGCACATTATTCATTCGATGTGTATCAGTTAAATTTTTAAATAAACTGCTTTTTTTTCAGAATACGGTTTTGAAATTTAACATACTTTAAAAAAAGAAAAAATACAATTTATATCATTTCGTCATTTGAATTTTAACAAAAAGGTTTCTCACTTTTTACTAAGCTCTTTATTGTACCATTTTTAATACAATTTATAGTTATTAACACGCACCCTCTCCCTCATTCATTCCCACACGCACATGTATCCTCTCCCTCATTCATTCGCGCATACACACATTCACATACACATGAATACAAACGTCACATTAATACAATTACTAAACTTCTATTCTTATATATTATGTGTCATTATATTTACAGTGGATTTTTTAAATTGGCTTTAGCATTGTTAAGATTTTTCTACTTATTTTGTTAATGTAATAGCTGTAAAAATCCCAAATAAAATAAAATAAAAATAAAATAAATTTAAAAAATATTTTTAAAAAACGCTGTCATTTTTCCAAAATATGCTTTTTTGCACACGAATATTTTGCAGCAAAAAACAGCGTGTCGGTCAGTTATTTATGCATTTAGAATTTTGCAACGCAATAATAATTATAATTATGTAAATGATATGCAAAAAACGTCAGTTGTCAGTCGGTAAAGTAGAGAGTGATCTTTGCAAAACAGAAAGTGACTAAAACTGGCCACTTACAATGAAATACACAAATGTGTGTTGCGTTTTAACTTGCCTCTTTAGTATGTAGAAGCGTCATAAATATGCAGTTTGCGGAGAAATTAGCGATGATAAATTATGTTCGTTCATTTAAAAATTTAAAATTTACTTGTAAACGATGCTTTTTAATGTAAAATAGTATGTCATTCAATCAACGCAAAAACGAAAATGCGCCTTTATCAGAAATAGTCAAAAAATTAAGAATTTATTGTAAAATCGTTCAAGCGCCAACTACATCAGAACAAGTTGAGTTTAAGTTTAATAAAAAAAAAAAAATTCTGTCAATTTACATAATGAAACATATAAAAAAAAATTAAAAACGTATCCCTAACTCCATGAGGTCAAGAGCCCTGTGTTGCGTTGGGATACAACAAACAGAAAGTGGAAGCAAGCATTTTATTAAAGAATACTACAAATCAAAATTATTATTGTAGGTACATAAACGTAAATTTTAATAAACATCTTGACAACACGCTTCATAGTTTATAAAGATATGAAATGTCTCGCAGCAGTCTCCTGCAATGGTCTCTTAGCATAGACAAAATCCAATCTTGTACACTTCTGAAAATGGCTTTCGTTTTGCAGAACTTATTTTATTATTTTATTTTTTATTTTTTATTTATTTCTTAAGTTAGCTTATATTTAAACTAATATAAACTGCTATGTACATTTACATCATCTATATATATTTACATTTCCTTACAGTAACTTATACATTTATTTTTACACTTTTCATTCTTCATACATTCAGGCATCTCATCATACATTTTTAAACCCTTATACATCAAACAATTTTGCGACTCAGCTCTTTTCAATAATGGTAGTCTTATTTTATCATTTTTTCTAGTTGCATATTCATGACAATTTTTGTTTAAGACAACTTTATCCTTAAAGTATTTTGGTAATTTATCGTGAAAAAAATTATGTATAAATATCAACATATTAAATTGAAGTCTCCTTCTTACAGATAACCATTTTAGTTCATCTCTCATTTTTTTTACATCGCTATATTTATTTTTCTTAAGAACTATTCTCATCGCTTTATTTTGTAAAATTTCTAGTTTATTTAAATTTCCTTCGTTTGCTAAAAATAATATTGTTGAGCAGTAATCTATATGTGGAGGAATGATTGTTTTGTAAATTAGTTCTGCAGTATCTTTATTTAATTTATTTCTCAATCTACTGAGGAAAAATATTTTTTTCGATATTTTTTTATTAACGTGTTCAAAATTTGCATTTAATGTCAATTTTGAATCAAGTATTATTCCCAAATATTTCATTTCATGAACCTTTTCTATGGTTTCATTATCAATAAGTACATTCATCCTTGGGTTTGGCTTTTTCCTTCCTAACTCCATGTATTTTGTTTTTCCAACATTAAGCTGAAGTTTATTAATTTTGAGCCACTAAGATATTCTTTACCCAGGACATTGGACACTCTTGGGGCCGCAAAAGAAAAAATTCTCCGAGTGAAAGTCGTAAGTGTTTTTGGTCTTAAATAATTCTAATTAGAGGAAAATCTCTTCATATTAGGTGATAACATAAGTTGGGCCCGGTTTTCTTCCAAGTTTAAAAATGAGAAAATATTAACTAATTTTTAAAATAATATAGCATACATACTTGTTTTTTTTGTTTCCGCAAACCCAAAGCTTGTCTGCGGGTTACATTATTATTTTAATTTTTTTATAAAAGATAGGTACTGATATTAATTTTTAAAATTTATTTTAATGAAAACATTTTTTAGTACACTTTGCTCTGCTAACAAGGGTACACACCCCGTTCCAAGCACATGTTGATACATGATAATCATTTACAATATAATAGAAAGACCAGACGAAAATATATAAACTGACTAGAAAACACTTATTAATACATATATTGAGTCGGGTTGTGGTCCTGGGGCTAGTTTCTTGGGCTCACGGATCAAAGGTCCGTGGTTTGAATTCCATTCTACCCCAACTTGATTCCCATTTTCTAATAGTAAATTATATACAACTCGTTGAAAATAGCCCTCAAAATTAAATATTTGGGTCAGTCATAAGAACGCAAATATTTTTTTTTTTAATAAATAAATATATGAATGAATATTTAAGATTAAGATTTTTTTTATTTCAAGGCTCAAAAATAGAATGTCAATAGACTAATGAGAGCATTATTTACACCTCTTTATGCTTGCGTTTAATATAGGTAAAAAAGGGCCAAAGGTGATCACGATATTTGCGCAGTGTTCAGTGAAGATGCCTTGGAATATTGACTAATTTGTTATAAAATAATGAAAGAAAAATTATTTTTGATTTATTTTCAGTAATTTTTTTAAAGTGTCCTTTTGTTCTTTGTATTTTGAAAAAGAAAACGGACATAATTATATAAGGTGTATGTCAAATAACTGACTTTAACTTTCGGTTAAAGTTGAGCAATCAATGTTATTTCCTACCCAGATCCAGTGGTGTAATGAACACTACATTGGTAGAGCAAATGCAGCATTTATTGTTTATCTATTACATAAAAATGAGGCGAGGTAAGGTAAGGTTAGGCTTTACGCTTCAACGCCAGTTTAGAAACATAAAATATTTCAGAGAAGAATCACATTTTTAATCAAAATTTCATGTTGACCTTCCCGGGAATCGATTCCGTGACTTCAAGCATGGTAAGGAAATGCGCCAACCTCTACACTACGAAGCTAAGATATCTCCGCTCATTTTCTTTAATCACGATTTCTTCTGAGAGCAGTCATCAAGTCTTTAGCACTATAAATAATAAGTACTTACTAAGTTATTTTAAACAGCAAAATTAAATTAACATGGATAGATTTTGTATGATGTGAACTAAGGTAGTCAATTTTGTATGATGTAAACTAAAGTGTCGGCCTCGTGGTGTAATAGTTAGCGCGTTAGCCTACCATACAAAAGGTCTCGTTCAATATGGTTGATTTGAAATATTTATTTAAAAGGGTGTTTTCAAACTAGAATATTTCATAGTCCCTGGACTGGTTCCTAAAGCGTAAAACTGATCATCTCACATTCATGTTACGAAAAATTATCAAGAAACGCTGCGATTGGTGTAACAATGCAGAGCCAAGTAGAAAAAATAAATTCAGTACAAAAAACAAAACATAAATGAATTATAAAATAAATAATAAATTTTTAAAAATAACATCAAATTAGGTAAATATAAATGTTTTATTTTATTTTATTTGGGAAATCAACAGTTTTACATACATATTTAAAGTAAACAAACAGATAAAGTGTATAAACTGAGAACTCATAACAGATTTCCACAAAGTATACAGAGTTAGTAAAGAAAATATATTACATATTAAATAAATACATATAAAAATGTTATTTTCATGTACTCGTAAATATTTTTCGAAAATCCGAGTTTTTTTTTTTTAAGAACAGTAAGCTATTGTACATTGGGTGGGATTGATTAGGACAAGGATGCATGAAGAGAGGATAAGGAGGGGAAGGGAGTTGTACATATTAATTATTATAATGTCTACTTAGTTACATAATGCATTTTTAGTGTAAATTTAAATCTGACCGATTGATGTTTGTGTGATCTGTATCTTTAAATTTTGTATTGTACACTGAAAAAGTTTTATTTTGATGGGCATAAATAAACAAGTGTTTACTAAAACTAAAATAACTTTTATTTATTTATTTATGCGTTATTAAGTGTGTTCATAATATCTTAAGAACTAATATAAACTTTTATTGATATTACAATTTTTTTATCAAAATTTCTCAATAACATATTTTTTTAAAATTGATTTTAAATATTTAGATTTTTCTATTTCCTTTATTTCTTCAGGTAACTAATTGTGCAGCTTTAATCCCTTGTACAGTGAGTTTTGAGATTCTATTTTTCTCCTCATTGGTAATCTTATCTTTTTTTTACTTCTTGTTCCATAAGTATGACATTCTTGGTTAAATTTTATTATTTTTAATTAATTTTTTTTTACATGTTTTATTAATGCTGCAATTTCAACAGTTTCAGCTCTAATACAGCGCCGTATGCACTACTGAATGTGGATAAAGAAATTACGACGACGATAATCAATTTATCTTCTGCTATAATCATTTATATTAGAACGCGTCTTTCCTCAGGTCATTCCACTAGTCTGAAGATTGGTTTTCTTAACTTCGTTACAACACCGAAAGAAAGTAAAAATTAAACATAAAAACTGATTTATTTAACGACTTTAAATGCCGCCTTTGACCGAGCGTTGCCCGAAACCGGTCATATCCGGATCCGGATGTTACTCAAAAGAAATCTACGCCAGACGTGTATTGACCAAGAACTTGAGAGATGACGAAATACCGCGGGTTTGTAGGAAACTTTCAACGGCACGCGGCCGTACATTACACATCGTTGATTCATTCAATAGTATGGTGTACACCGTGTAAAGCCTGCAGGTTTTCATTAATCAACAATCTTCCTTTTATCGAAAATTAAATTTAATTTTTATTAATTTAACTATTTAGACCCCTGTATTAAGTAGCTTTATGTGTCATGTTAGGCTAAGGTACTTGAAAAAAATCGTTTTTGTTTGTCTTGGAAATGGGATGTTTGATCAGTGATTTTGGTTTATTACCTTTATGAGTCCAATTACCAGTGTTTCAAAATTTAAAAACAATAGCGCGTGATAACTATTTTCACTTGATTTGGTAATGTATCCAAAATAAAACAAGTTTATTGGATTATAATTCGACTTTATTTTTTGTAAAATATACAAAGGGTATATTGTGACGCGTTTTGTCATGTTAGGACATTTTCAAACAAACGAGAAGAGAAACTTTAAAAAATAGTTAACCTAACCTAACCTAACCTAACCTAACCTAACCTAACAAGACGAAAACGGGTCACAATATACCCTTTGTATATTTATAAAAAATAAAGTAGAATTATAATCCAATAAACTTATTTTATTTTGGATACATTACCAAATTAAATATGGAATTCTACCAATCGTCTACATACACAATAAATAACTACTTTAACGACAGTGTGGATATCTGAAGGATACTCCATCGTTCCTGCATTCTGCTTTAAGATTATGGCGTTGTAAATTGAAAAACGGGCACTGAAATAACAGATGATCGATGCTCTGTGAAGAAATATCATCGCATGGACAAAAGTCATCATTCCTTAATTAAAATTTATATATGTAACTTTTCATGGCTTCGCGTCCGGTAAAAAAATGAGTCGTTTAGAAAGTACTTTGGTGATGACGACGGAAGTTTGCTGCATCAGCCAGCGTTGGGAAAAACATTTTAGTGATTTTACCTGTTGAAGAAGTGCGGTAATGATCCTCTCAACGCTGCTACGTATTTTATTTTACGCAGCGTTTAGCAAAGCTAAGGGGATTTCTGAGACAATTTTTGAGACTTTTTTTACAACATTTAACTTAAAATATTTAAGTATATTTATCACATCTCCGTTTCCGCACGCAGCAGAGCGTGGGGAACTGCATTGATAAACCTTAATGTACCCCACCGTAACTTGCGTACCAATCCCGTCTTTGCTGTGAAAAATTATAAAACCAACATCGGGTTCTTTTCCCCTCTGCCAAGGATTCTCAGAACAGTGAACAAAATCTCATAAAACGGTACTATCGTTGTGTTCCTACAGTAAAGGCAGGCATTCAAGAAGCAAGCGTTGTTGTGATGACACACTTGCCATTTCCAACTAGATTGTGCCATTATAGATTTTAAGAGTGTATGGATTAATTGTTTAGCATGGCAAAGTTTGATTATTTATTACATAAATGTAAATTGATTTGTCTCATAGATCCCAGCAAAATGTTTCTTCGAGGTTTTTCTGTAATTTGAATCATTCAATACTAAAATCACGCACGAATTTTTCACAGATAAATTTATCTTTTGTGGCCTCAAAAGTATTCAATGCCCTGGGTGAATATATTAAGTTCTCCAAAACGAAAGCCATTTTCAGGAGAAGTGTACAAGTTTAGATTTTGTCTAAAAGATGAGACCATTCAGGTGACTGCTGCGAGATATTGTATAGATTTGTATACTATTAAGTGTGTTGTCCAGATGTTCATTGAAATATATGTTTATGTAATAATTCTAATTTTTGTTTCTATTTAATTATTATGCATACTAACACTTTTCATTATGCTGTATCCCAACTCAACCAGAGCTCTTGACCTTCAAAGGATTATGGATACATTATAATTTTTTCGCTTAATATGTGTTTGTATAAATAAATATTTAAAAAAAAGATGCCAGTCCAGAAATAATGTAATACTGCCGTTTAAAAAACCCCTAAAATCAATGTTTCTTGTCCACTTTGTCCGGAATCAAACCCAAGATCTCATGAATAGCAGACGAACACATCAACACTACATCAGCCGATGGTTATGCCTGTTGGAAGAGCT
Organism: Micrasema longulum; assembly: GCF_059751315.1. Lineage (NCBI taxonomy): Eukaryota > Metazoa > Arthropoda > Insecta > Trichoptera > Brachycentridae > Micrasema > Micrasema longulum. The sequence continues at coordinate 1,260,632 of NW_028277478.1, read as the reverse complement.
ACCGCTATGCTGAACAGCATCGCTCTGGATATTGATCTGTTCCATGTATCCGAAGGTGTTTTCCGGAGCAGGATTCTCCTACTTCTTTGACATGAATCTCTTTCATGTATTTTTTCTTTTTTATAATATGTACGTATTTAATGTGTGTTTCTAATGTGTATGTTATATTTGAATAAATGAATTTAATTTAATTGAATCAGGCAGACTTTTTTTACCCTTACCTAAGAGCAGTCATCGAGATGAAAATACGCAACCAAACTTCTGGTTCTATTTCACATACAGAACTGTGCTCTTCATCTGCCTGGGAACAGGGAGTGTGATACCCACCCGTTATTTATTTTCTGGGAAGTAGTTGTAGTGAAACTCTGAACTCATGATATCAGATGTATATTTAAGGGACATGTAATTTGGTGTAAGTTTTGGCTTACCAAACAATAATATTATTTAGGTTTTTCGAACTTTGATAAAGGGACAGCAATGTTCTGAAATCGATCGGCATATTCAATTTACACAAAACGTACTTGGTGACATTGTAAACATTGCTTTTGTTTCTTGTTTTCTATATCCGCTTATATGCACGTAGTCATTACCAGACGCCTCCAGAAGATTGAATTGCCAGCATTTTCACCTCCTTCCATGTCAATCCCGGCTCCCTAACTTTCACTGAATACAGCCGAAACCGGTAGACATAAAAATTCAGTAAGTGGTGATATGCTTAAATATGTCTTTTGTTCCACATTCACTCCTAAACGGAGCATGTGGACATCACCAGCTGTCTTCAAGAGACCCTATCACCAGCCAGCACTCTCACCTTCCCCGGTCAATTAAGCGCCCCGGAGTTCTCTCGAATAAAGTCGAAAGATCGTCATCGACGGCCTTCTAGGATGACGTGAGCCCGCAGTTTTAAAGAAGAGCCAACTTGGGATTAGGTTATCAAAGGCAAATGAAGGCCAAGCCATATTCACTAACATTATTTAAATCACTAAATGATTAGACACACAACAAAGAGCTAGATTCTTGCATTCCAAACACGGCTTAATTACTTAGTTAATCTTTAGTGGTTGGACTTGTTAGGACCCTCTTAAAAAAACCTATATACAGTTTTCACTCTTCAACTAACTTTTAATAATACCAACAGTATTTATTTTTATAATTAATTTATTTCACAAAAAACATAATATTTTATTTTTTTATATATAAACACTTTACTGGGCATAACCCGTGTCAAGGCATTCATTTACATTATTTTTATTTTAGGTTCTAGTACATGATAAATATGATATAATATAATGAATAACACTGTATTGATAAAAACATAAAACATAAATATCAGACATGTAATAATAATTCCGAGTTCGAATAGACAACTGTTTTTCTAAAGTGATCATCTCAAGGCAGTTTTCAAAACCCGAATGCAGAAGCCATTTCTAACAAATAAATTAAATCTCTGTTTATTTGTATTCAATTTTAAATCAACAGGTAGAGTGTTGTTAATTTTGGGAGCAAGGTACATGTGACTCCTGTGACTCAGAATTACTACTATTACCTTCGATACATTGCGTTATGAAGGTCACCCAAACAGAATCACTATCAGATATATTAATAGGATACCACATAAGCATGTATTTTTGGTCATCGCCGTAATTTTTTTATTATTTTTTTTTTGTTTTTTTACAATAAACGTAAGTGATAAAACAGAGTATTAAAAAAAGCATAATTGCATAGCAATGAAATAAATATTAATTGTAAACATAGCTAACAAAAAAATCCTACATCGGCATGGCCTGTTGATGGGTATACTAGAAAATGTTAATAAATTTTTGCTCTTCTAATAAATAATGGACAGTTATAATATTTTTGTGTAACATAAGAAAGAAAAAAATAAATATTCTGTAAAAGATGGTATGTATTTTTTTTATACTAATTAAAAAAGGAAATAAAAAATATTTAAAAAAAACACAAAAATATTCCTTATTATTAAAGGGCAACAAAATAAATCATAGAAAAAAAGAGTTCATATCTTTAGTTTGAATCCAAGATAGTGCATTTACAGTTCTGTGTTTTTGAAATTTTTTTGATAATTCTGCAATGCACGCATTTTTATAATTTTTTCAGCGTAGATTTGACGCGGAGCATCCCAGACGTAAATTTCGATTGGAGAGGCACTACGCCATATAACTCGCGAAAATGTGGTCGCCTTCGGTCATTGCCAATGAGGTTCATTGACTGGGAGAAAGTGATTCTAGGGTACGATGTTGGGCGGCTATTGACCTGCCGCACAGCATACGATTCGACTAATTCAGAGAGACAAAAGTTGTGAACCATAATTTTAAAACATTGATTTGACTAAATTTTACTATGCCCTTAAATATTGTTCTCAACCGGTAATGCATTTCAAACATTTTTTTTGCGACATGGCCCCCTTAAAAACAATGAGTAAAATTGAACGCATTTATGCAGATGGCAGCCAGCCATAGAAAAGTGAAACTGAGATAATAACACTTTTGTGAAAAGAGTGAATATACAAATGTACACAACAGTTAGAATATTTTTGACTTTAACAAATGATAAACAATGAAAACATAAGTTTTTTGTATATGACAAACAAGAATCAAATTATGTACTTGATCAGTTTTAATGATTTTTAAAGAACCGCAAGATTTTTCTAGAGCTGTAGGTGTTTTCTGCAAATAGAAAAATTCAATTTTTGTAATCGACACTATTTTCAGAAGGTGATTTTATACCTTTTTTATGTGGAAGCGGTCTGGCTGTATTAAACAGAACATATAATTGACCTTACTGCACCCGATAACATCAATATATCTCATTTTTTCAAAATTGTGGACGGGCTGCTTTCTGTATAACTACGTTCAATTAACGTTTCGGATCCATGTAACCGGCTACCTGCTTGGGCCGACCCTAAACGTTAAATCTGTGTTTCATGTAATGTTAAAGTACTTTATATTAATAAATTTTACAAGAAGGGGTGAAGAGGTGTTTTAACTCATCAAAATATTTGTGAAAATTTAACAATACTATAAAAAAAACACAATTTTAAAAACAACAAATATTGTATAATTTTAATTTGGATAGTCCTAAAGTATATAGTCAAGCTGATTAAAGGCATAAAAAGTCTACATATCATCCCATCACAGAAAAATGTTGAGGGTATAATTATTTCTTACAATTATTTGCGATAAATAAAAAAAAACAACTTTTTGTTACCTTATCCCGTGACCTCATATCTTAATTTTTACCAAAGAAATAACATATCAACTGCGTTGTATAAGATCTTAGTGCATGAAGCAGAAATGATTAGATGTTTTGTAATACAATTAGGAAAAGTTATGTCCGAAGAGGTTTGAGATGCCGGCAACAAATAAATTGTAATAGTCAGATTGGGTCACACGTCAAAAACTTATCATGTTGATGGCTATATTTATGGTTTAATTTAACACGTATGAATGCTTTATGATCCTTACATTTCTTTTTGTAGGAAATACTAAAGAAAAGCGGCCAAAGATGTTTAAATTTTATTTATTCATATAAAAATACGTATTACAAAAAACAAATAAGAAATCTCTTATTCCATGAGACCAAGAGCCCTATGTTGAGTTGGGATACAGCATAATAGAAAGTGGAAGCATGCATATTATTAAAGAATACTGCAAATAAAAATTATTACACTACAAAAAGTGGCTTGGTGGGATTTTAGTTTTAGTAAAAATATAACAAGTGAATTTTTTTTTTTTTTTTAAATTGTAAAAATGTATAATTATGCTATTAAATCAAATGAAAATAAAAAAATAAAAAAAAATATATATAAATTTCAATAAACATCTGGACAACACGCTTAATAGAACTACATATAAATCTATGCAATATCTCGCAGCAGTCTCCTGTAATGGTCCCTTCCTTTAGACAAAATCCAAACTCGTACACTTCTTTTAAAAATGGCTTTCGTTTTGGAGAACTTAACATGTTTATCCAGGACATAGATTTTTGGGGCCACAAAAGAGAACTTACTCTGAGTGAAAGTCGTACTGATGAAAAAACATTTTTTTAATCAAAATAAATTAATTAGAATCAACAAAGTTATGTTTTATTCATTGACACATCTTTATTCTGTCAGTTCGAGTTTTTAAAAATCCTACAAGTCTGATTTCGATCTTTGTCCACCTAGATTGGTTGAATCGCATACTGTGTGCCAGTTCACTCTACATGTAGTATCGGAAGATTTGACTATTAAGGGGAGTTTCGAGATACAAAAAAATCAAACACCCAACAACCCAAGCATCTCGTTGAAAATTTTCACATTGATGAAATATTTTTCTTAGTTAGCCTTTCGTATTTTAAAAATAATCAAAAAATATTTATTTATTATGTTCTATAATCCAGCATCCCTGCAAAAAAAATATTTTTTTTTCTTATTCGGTCTCGCGGTGTAGTGGTCAGCGCGTTTGCCTACCACACAAGGGGTCTCGGGTTCGATTCCCGACATGGTTGAAAAATATTTATTTGAAAATGTGTTTTTACACTAGAATATTTCATCTTCCCTGGACTGGTACCTGAAGCGTAAGGCTGATTACCTTACCTTTATGTTATAAAAATGATTAAGATATACTGCGATTGGTGTACCAATGCAGTAACTTATGCACTATTCGATGTGGAAAGGGAATGATGATGAAGATATAAGTATCGCAAAAATCGCTTTCAAACCATGTCTACTTCAAGAATGTGGTTTGATTCAAAAGACTTCTAACTTATGGAATAGTATTCTTGTTTGCTGCGGACTAGTGTATCGTAAAATGGGCGAATGGCAGTTGTATTGTTGAAATATCTAGAGTTTCAAAGTACGAACCCAAGCATCTTACAAAATTTTTCTACGACACTAGTAATATCATTAATTAATACTAATATAATAATCATTAATTAAGACACCATTAATACTAAATGCACCCTTGTACAAGCATTACTTCTACCCATTATAGATTACGCTGATGTTTTCATGACTAATTTAAGCTGTGAGCAACTCGATAAACTTGAACGACTTCATAATACATGCATAAGGTACATTTTTGGTCTCAGGAAATCTGACCACATTTCTGATTATCGTAGGCAACTGAAATGGCTCAAAATTAGACAGCGGAGAGACTATCACTCCCTCTCCCTTCTGTTCAATTATTATTATTATTATTATTATGGATAACTTACATAGCGCCATTTTCGTAATATAATACCTCAAGGGCGCTTTACATAGTGATTCTATTGTTAAATAAATTCAATTGAAGCTTTTAAATTTGTTTTTTATTTAAAAAAAATATTTTGTTGTCACATGCTACGGATTTATTTAAATGATTTAGAGAACAAGTGGGTTTCAAGTTTTTTTCGAAACATCACTTCATTTTCACAGCCTCGCACCTCTGCTGGGAGAGCATTCTATGCCATAGGGCCTGCGACCCCAAATGCGCGTTCCCTAAATCTAGTAATAATGTACTTCATAGTCCTAACGCTCCTTTATACATGCGTGAAAAATTTCAACGCTTATCAGTTCATGGTTAACCTCTTCATTCTTATCCTTAAGGCACTCTCTTAATACCCATCCTCAATTCCTCTTTCTTCTCTAACTTATATAGTGTCCATGCGACTCGACTGTGGAACCATCTCCCACCCACCACCAAAGATGTTACTACATTATCTCTATTTAAATCACATCCGAAGGAACACCTCCTTTCTCTTGCTTAATCTCTCCTCCTTTTCTTTTTCCTCTTTCCTTTTTTTCCCTTTTCCCTTGAGTAATAGTTTTGATTTAAGGTAATTTATAAACAAATCGTCGTCAACGGGAAAATACCTCCCGTGTGTCAAAAACGTAATTGTTCAGGAGCAACTAAAAACTGATTTCTGAGAGCTACGAATTGTTTTATAAAACACCAAAAATACGCTTTTTAACTTTAAATGTCAGAATGTATTTTCACGAAAAAAAACCTTTTTATTTGAAGTACAAATAACATTTTTTGTGATTTTAAACACATGGTAGGTTTTTTTGGACATGAAATGACACATAGGAGGTTTTTAACTATACATGGGAGCATTTTTTCAGATGTTAAGAGATGTACAAAATGAACAATCAGCCACATAGGATACTTGAATTGCCAGTTAAAAATTCAAAATTCAAAAATCAAATCAAAATATTTATTCAGAAAAAAGTACATACAAAAACTAAAGTAAATAAAACAAAATAAAAATAATATTGTTAAAATACAATCATTTTATGTCAGCTTGTAGCTGCCTGCCCTTTATAATTAATAATTTTAATAATAAATCTTTGCAGGTATGTAAGAAGTTATCAACTTAGTACTTTAACCTATTTTTTTGTTGATTTTTTGTCCTTACATGAACTCCCTTTTTTAGTGTTCTTAATAACATTTTTTTTAACCTTTCCTGAACTCCTTTTTTCACCTATGACTTGAGGAGCCTCGTTTACAGATTTAATTTTATGTTTAACTCTCGAGTCTGGCTTGTGAGGAAGGCTATCGTAAAATGAATGACTGTCTTTTTCTACTGCGCTTTTAAGGGATTGTAAGTCTTTAAACTTATAATCTGTTATAGGAATGGGCTGATCATAGAGGGGTTTAATGTTGTTCAATGGCACATTATGTTCAATAGTACGCCGCTGAGGTAGTATTGCCCATTCGTCGGTAAATTTAGTTTTATAAAATACATTTCCATCTGGGGTGTATTTTAGTTTACACAACTCAGCCACTGTTGAATCCCCTATTTGGTTTCCAGGTCTGATTGATTTAAAATTAGTTTCTTTACCCTCGTAATTTAAAAAGAAATCATAGCTCGCTACTTTCACAGTGTAGGGCTTTTCAGGCCTCGCTGCTCGCATCATTGCGATGTAATCTGAGGGCGTGTTTATTGGAGGGATAAACAAGTGCTCCAATGTAGCATGGACACTATCTACTTCCATTATTGTATGTCCCTTAGTCAGGTAAAGTTGCTCTATGGTCAAATTCTTTTTGACAGCAACATCACTGAGGGCACTAGCAAGGGTTTTATAAGCAAGGGCTGCAATAATGACTAGGAACCTTAGGTAATAAATCTAGCCAATTATTTACAGATTGGGAAGTCTCAATTTTCCTTTTTTTTCTTGGCGGTAATTGTGCAGTTGTATTATGTTCAGCTGAATCATGTTCAATAATATTTTCTTTTTTATTCCATCTTTTGAACGTATCTTCTCCCAAGCACAAGGTATTCAATAAAAACCTCCTACAGACCTTTACCATTTCACCCCCATCTTTTGGTAATAAAATATCATGGCCTCGTTCTTTTTGTGAAACTTTAGATTCAATCACATTTTTATTTCGTCTTTTTCTTATAGATCGTGTGTGCACAAATCCTCTGATAAACACCTTTTTTTCAGCCCAAGTCTTTAATTCCCAAAATTGTTTAAACAGACCTTGACGAATGCAGTCAGTTATCTGGGCACACATGAAAGACCTCTGAGTTTTTTTTACTAACAAATTATGCCCACAGCGACTCTTCATAAGTCTTGCTGGTTTTTTCGAATCGTTAACCACCTTTTGATTAACTTTACGATATCCCACGTATGGACTTCCTGATGCTCGAAGAAGTCTTCCAGTTTCTTTTCTATCACGCAATGTTTTGTCTATTAATAAATCAGAACTTTCTCGAGTTGCAATCCCTGCTTGTTGGTCTAAGAATTGAATCTCCACTTCATGATTAATAACAGGGTCCTCAGTGTGCACTGTTTTATCTACTGATAAATTAGAACTTGCTTGAATTGTAGTTGTAGTTGTGGTCCCTTCTGCTTGATACAAAAATTGAATTTCTATTTCATTTTCAATATTCATAAAATTGATAAAAACACCATCATCAGTCCGCTTTGCAATCTGCGATTCGTAATCATTGGTGGATGGTAATACTTCTGAAATTATTTTCTTCAAGGACTCATCCGGGATGTAAGAAAAATATTCCTCAGATGATAATGTCATCTGAAGTGTTGAATGCTCGCCAATATTATTTTCTACTTCTGTTGCATTTTTTGTTGCTTTATTATTCTCCTCGTTCACCATTTCAATCATACGTCTTCCTCGACTTGTCATTATCTGAGAAAAGTTTACACAATCAAATTTGGTTTTTGAACAAATAGTATTAGGCATTAGCAATTTTTAAAAGCTTTGGTTCGAATGAACTTGCCGAAAAGTTAAATGCATAATATTCCGCATTATTTAAACTAAACAACATAACCTCAATACTATGTGAGTAGTAAAGAAAACAAAAAACCTCATAATTTACGTAATAAATAATAGTACTTACATAAAGTATTATCAGTTCTTTCCTATAGTATTCTATGTTGTTTGTAATGCACCACTAATATGCTAAAAATATGCTTTAAAACGTTTTTAGGTGAGAGTAAATCAATCTGTCAACACTGTCAAAAAAATGCGCTAAAGGCAGGAATGAGCAGGAAGAAACAATGAAACATCTCCTATGTGTTTTTTTCAAAACGCGCACTATGCTAATATTCATAGAAGTTTGCTAAATCAAAAGCTCCTATGTATACATGGAATACATGGGAGGTATTTGAAAACGATTTTTTTTCAAAGACCACATAAGAGATACAAATAAAGGTTTTGAATTAAGTAACAGTATTCTCTACGCATGGGAGGTTTTTCCAATCGGTAGAACAGTTGAAACTCTACGCAATGTCATATTTAACTCATTTTCGTAAAATCGACCACATAAGAGGTATTTTCCCGTTGACGACGAAATACGTTTATTTGTATTTTTATATATATTTAGAATTTGAATCTTTTTTTTCCTATTGCATATGTTCTGTAACTTGATTTATAAAAATAAGACTTTAATTATATTTGTTGGTTGGAAAAAATTACAATTCAGAAATAAACCCGCCAATGTACAAATAACATTGTGTACAAAAAGTTAAATAAAAAAAATAAATAATACGAGTAATTATGGGACTTAAACGTGACATTCGCTTCAAAACTAATACTTTATATTTAATTTGGTTACATTTTTAATGTTGTGAGGAAGTAAAGATGTTTTTTGGAGCACGTATACAAAATAACGCAGCATTTTGGTATGCAAAAAAGTATTTTTTTAGATACAGACCAACGCCATAAATTACTGAAATCATTTTGGAGGCAAGACGAGTCCACAGAAACTTTAAAAGATTTAAAATCTTGACATAGTCAGCAAAAACAAGGTTATCGAAGTTTTTGATCAAGTCATCCCTTTCATTTAAAAAAAGAAGGAAATGAAGGGGTCCCAGGTTGGATCCTTGAGGAATTCCAGAAGTTGTGTTGTATTTAAGTATGATTTAAAAGCCCACTAGGGTTAAATTAACAAAGTTTAATTAAAAGTCACGTTATATCTCCACTGGTTTGTGTAGTCATCATGTTGTTAGTAATGGTTATTTTTAATACAACAACAACAACAAACCATCACGCCGTTTCTCCGTAGGGGTAGGCAGAGAGGATAGAACGCCATAACACTCTATCTTGGCATACAGACCTCGCTTCCTCTACATTTATACATCTTCTTATGCACGCACGCCGATTATTTCTACTTTTGACATGTCCATCTTCAAGTATTTGATGGACTTGATCGTGCCATGTCTTTCTCGGTCTTCCTCGTTTTCTGCATCCATCAACATTTGCATCGTAGATCCTTTTAGTCGGTCTTTCGCTGTCCAATCGCTCTACACGTCCAAACCAACGCAGCACCCCTTTCTTAATTCTGTCAATAATGCATGTCTCAGCCTTACACACTTCACGGATCTCGACATTTGTGCACCTATCATACATCGTTTTACCACACATTTGCCTGAGGGATCGCATTTCGACAGCATTCAACCTACTTTCATCATTATTTTTCCAATTCCATACTTCGCTCCCATACATTAGAGTTGGAACTAGAACTCCGTTGTGAACTGCTAGTTTAGCCTCCTGCGATAAACATTTGTTTGCCAAAGTAGATTTTAGTGCACCGTTCACCCTGTTCCCGGCACTCACCCTCCTTTCAATATCTTTATCGGCCTTTCCGTCCCTAGTAAACATACTTCCCAGGTACACAAATTCTTCTACCTGATTCAGAATATCTCCGTTCACGCTGATCTCACATTTAGTTATATTTTCATCCCTTTCAAAAACCATCACTTTCGATTTATCAACATTCATAAGCAAATCACTTTTCTTGCATACCTCGTAGACTTTTGTTACTCAGAATTGAAGGTCTTCTTTGCTGCTAGCAAGAAGCACGGCATCATCCGCATACAGAAGACAGTTATACCATTCATTTTTGCTCCCATTCTTAAATCTTTCAGTTCTTTCATACAGTTATCGATGTATATGTTGAACAACCATGGTGACATTACACATCCCTGTTTGACTCCTTTCGGAATATTAAACCACGATGTGAATGACCCATTCACCTTCACACATGCTGTTCTGTCCTTATACAGTGACGCAATAGCCCTTGTCAGGTTACCATTTACTCCATTCTCCGATAAAACCTTCCACAATTTCTCTCTGTCAACTTTATCAAATGCCTTTTGCAGATCGACAAATGCGCAGAAAAGTTTCTGGTGTTTAGCCAGGAACTTTTCTGTCATATTTCGCAGAGCAAATATTTGATCCATACATCCTCTTCCATTCATAAATCCACTTTGTATATCCCAAACTCTATCTTTAGTCACTTTTCTTACTCTCTCAATCAGTATTCTGCCATAAATCTTTCCAACAGCGCTCAAAAGGCTGATAGCTCTATAGTTTCCGCAGTCCACCCTAGAGTCTTTTCCCTTTAATTTTTAATTCGTCTGCAATATAGTAGTTAGAAAGTTATTTGAGTGTTTAAATTCATTGATTATTATTTCTGACTGCGCTGATTTGTCTTTGTAAATTGAATGTGGTAGTGTTGTTAATGTCTGGTATAATATTTTTTTATTTTAGAATTTTTAGTAACTGTTATGTCATCGTCTTGTATATTTCCCGAAGCCATTTTATTATATATATATTTGGTATTATAGTATTTAATAGTTTATCTATAGTATTTGATGTCAGACTGGCGTGTTGTTGAACGCTCACAGAACAACGATTTGTTGAATTTGGTCATGCCATGCTTTTCTCGGTCTTTTTCATTTTCTAAATCTATCAACATTTGCACCGTCAATCCTTTTAGCCATTTTCTCTCTATCCAATCCCAAGTGTCCAAACCAAACTCTTTACTTGATTTTGTCGATAATGCTTATTTTAGCCTAACTACGGACAATGTACGGATCTTAAAGTGCTATCGCACATAATTTTATTACACATTCACCTAAGATATCGCATGTTGACAGTATTTAGTCTACTTTAATCCTTGTTTTTTTCATTCCACACTTCGTTTCCATACACCAGGGTCTCCACCAAGATTTTTTTGTGAACGTATTTAATTATTTAAAAAAATAATTTTACCATTACTTCTACGGTTTTATTATAAAAACATAAACAATAAATACACTAAATCTCTGAGTCCATCAAATTTTAAATTCTCTGATGCAGTTCTTCAATGGCGGCCTTTGTGGTGTAGTGGTCAAGACGCTTGATGTTCTGTGATGTAATTCACCACTGTAATTGGCAACTCCGGCCTTATGTGGTGCAAAAAGCTCATGCATGAGTACAAGTGCGCAGAAGTACCTCTTGATTTGATTTACACTAAAATGGCGCCTTTTAAAATTCACTTAATTTTATGCAATTTCACTTTAGAAATTTCAGTTAGTTTAATAAACATTTTTAAATTTATTTATTCATAAAAAGATACATACTACTAAAAAAAAAAGAATCATTAACTCTATGAGGCCAAGAACCCTGTATTGAGTTGGGATACAACATAATGGACACTAGAAAAGTGCATATTATAAAAAAATAAGGAAAATTAAAATTATTGCATATACATACATTTTAATAAACATCTGGAGAACAACAGCAGCAGTCTCCTGCAATGGTCTCGTCCCTGAGACAAAATCTAAACTTGTACACTTCTCCTAAAAATAGTTTTAATTTTAGAGAATTTTATATGTTCATATTTTTCATCCAGCACTGCTATTCCGAACGCTCTTGCGGCCGTAGAAAACACTTTTATCTCGCGTATTTTGTATGTTAACACGCGAGATAAAAGCTTTTTCTACGGCCGCGAGAGCATTTGAAATGTCAGCCCAGGGGATTGAGCACATGTGGGATTCTCAGTATTTTAAGTATGTCCATATGTTTGTAGACAGTTACCGACTGTGACGCCAATGAGATATGAGAAAAACCCACTATTTGAAAACACCCGAACATGGTGAAAAGGCCATAAAATCTTTTCTTTTTAAATTAGAAACGTAATTGTAATATTGCCCGCTAGTATGCATAAGCTAAAAAAGCATTTTTTTAATGGATGCGATTTCAAATTTGTAATTTTAATAATGGTAATGTGTAAGTCTTTATGTGCATATTGTAATAAATAATATAAAATTTCTAAATGTCCTGACTTTGGTGCTAATATACAGTTTTGTATAATGCAATGCGGCATGATGCACGCAAATAAAATGCAAATTGAATACACAAGCATACTAAATTTAAAGTTAACTGCGTTTTCATTAAGTCTCTTAATAAATCAAGTTCAGATTGATAAATTTATTCCATTATTATCGTTGGATATCATGTTTAACCACATGCTTGCATAAGGCACAAGATTGGAATATCGAATGCAGCATATCCCGACTATCTGCTAGAATCAAGGGTCGTCAACCTGGTCCATACCGCCCACAAGTGGGCGGTAAAGACATCCGCTGTGAGCGGTGGGTGATTTTACCCCAAAATTTTTGAAAAATATGCTTGACAATTTTTGTTTTTCGGTATAGCTTCACCAATGGACTAAACACTTTGTGATCAAATTAACTTTGGCCACGGAAAATGACCTGTGGACACAGCTGACTTTGACTTTCTTATTTTAATTTATTTACTAAAGAAAATATAACACCAGAAGAAATTGAAAGATTAAGTTACCCGTCGCAATAGATCTTCACAGGTCGCAGTGACGTCAGGAGTTTGCATAGCACTGAACCTCCCTCCCTCTATAAATAAGAATAAAAATAATACTTCATTCGCTTACTAAAACCTCTGTTAGACGAAAAGAACATCAACCTAATTCTTAATATTTTATATATATTTATATTTTCGATACCTGACACCCTCTTTCCAATATAACACCCACACACCCACCCTCTCACTCACTTACACTCACACAAACACACTAGTATGTATTGTACGTGTATTTAATGTATTTCTGTGGATATCTGTCATTGGTTTTATTCTCTGTATATGTTATATGTTATATTTTTATTACATGTATTACTGTTTATATCCCCAATGAATAAAATAAAAAAATTAAAAAAACATATAGAATTATACCATAATGGCTTCTGACATGTCGTAAGCTGGTTTAAGTAACCACATTACACATTATACACAAAAAAAATATCCTTTCCAGCGTCGTACTAGAGTAGCGATTATGAACGGCTATCTTTATCGATATAAACTGAGACAGTATAAACTAATATCGATATTTTTGTACGAAAGTGTGTTTATTTGTATGAAAATTCAAAATGTTTTCGTCGATCTGGTGTTTTGAAAAAAAAAATTGTAAACATATTTTATTTTTCACATAGAAAACCTAATTTCAATTTTAAAATAAAATTGCAGATAAATTTTATCTTTCCATAATAATCTAAGCCCTGAACGACGATAAAAATATAAATAAACTATATTTTAACTCAATAAAATATCATTATATCAATTGCCAAAATGTCCTTTACACAAAAATAACTCAATTAAAATTACTATGATATAATTTTTAATTCTCTATCCTTACTGTTTGGTAAACATGAAGGTTTTTCCGAATTTGCGAAATAACGTATGATTCGTCTTTTATTTGTATAACAAAAATAAATAAATTAAAACATAAATCAACAATATTTTGAGTTTGTCCAAATTTTTGTATACAAGGACTGGATTCAACTCCCTGGAGAGCTGTTTATATTAACATATTACACCAGAGATGAAGAACATTTAAGAGAAGGTAATATAGAAGTCTAGGCATCTACAGGGCTTCTGACCTGTCAATGGCTGGTTTAAGTGGCCACTTTACACATTGTGTAACATTCACCATTCTGCCCATATTTGAACATCTATATTTCTTAAATTCTTTCATCTGTTGATGTTTGTAAAGTTAAAAAGCTGAAGCCTTTATTTAAGCGGGTGAGATTCATCTAATTGAATTATTTCACCTACATGCTAGGCAACGCCTGAAAATGTTATTTTTTCAATTTCTATACTTCTCAATGGACCAGGTGGATTTATCAACAATATTTTGAGTTTGTCCAAATTTTCGTAGAAAAGGACTGGATTCAACTCCCTGGGGAGCTGTTTATATTAACAAATTACAACAGAGATGAACAACATTTAAGAGAAGGTAATATAGAAGTCTAGGCATCTACAGGGCTTTTGACCTGTCATTGGCTGGTTTATATGGCCATTTTACACACTGTGTAAAGAATTGAAGGAATTTAGACACTTAAATATAGGCAGAATGGTGAATTTCACTCAGTGTGTAATGTGGCCACTTAAACCAGCCTTTGACAGGTCATAAACCCTGTAGACTTCTAGACTTCTATATTACCTTCTCTTAAATATTCTTTATCTCTGTTGTAATATGTTGATAAACCATATATAATACTTTATTTTAATAGCCCCACCTATTTTGCTTCATAAAAACTACTTAAAAATAAAATAAACTTTGATATATAAAGGTCCGCCACTACCGCCATCTATGGACAGCGCGATCAAACGATTTCAATGCCATGTTTGTTTTTGTTTTATTCGTTTACAAACATGCTTACTAGTTAACTACCAAGTTCAAGGTTTTGCCGCACTTGCCTTTTTTTCTTAGCAAAGTTCGGTGACCCCTGTAGCAGAAAGCGAGATGCATGAGAGCGATGGATGCAAACAATAAAAACATTTACTTATTTATTTTTATTTATTTTGTGATCCATGTTTTATTTTGTAATTTCGTGTCCGGGTGGATTTACAAAACAGTTTTGAGTGTGAAATAGAACTAGAATCTAGAATGAGAGAGCCTATATCTGAGGTTCCCGGTTTAATTTCCGCTAGGGTTAACACAAAATATGTATTTAAAAGGATGGTTTCAATGCAATATTTTATTAAATTTATTTTTTAAGAAAAAAATCTACTATTTTTACACATAATTTAAACATATATGTAATAAAAATACATAGAAACTCATATTGTTCAAACAGTTTCTAATTATTTTCCACGGTTAGGTAAAATGTCAATTAAATACATAAAACATTTGAGTTTGTAAGGGAAAATTTTTGATGGAAGTTCATTGTAATTTATTGTATAAATAAAACACGAGTGATACTTTAATCCACAAATTTGGAATATCCAAAAATAAACCCTACGTAGAATTACATAATGAACAGATAACACATGTGCATTCTCCATTACTTTACCCATTGTAATATAATATTACTAATGACTTTTTACCCTTTGTTTTTCAGAAATCATTATTTACAAAACAACACTCACAAAGGATGGGACACTAAAAATAAAATAAAATACTTAAACTCATTAAAATAGCATTATATCAACTCATGAGTTAACACAAATATTTTATTTTTATAATGATCGTTAAGATAAAAATAACTTTATTTAATTTACTTACATATAACTTTAAATTATCAATCCTTACCTCTGTTTTGTTTAAATACATTTAACTCTTCAATAAAGATACCAGTCTCAAAGATGTCGCGAAAGCGATGAAACCGGTCACTGGATATTCCAAATTTGTGGATTAAAGTACCACTCGTGTTTTATTTATATAATAAATTAAATACATAATAATAACCC
Source organism: Micrasema longulum (assembly GCF_059751315.1). Classification (NCBI taxonomy): domain Eukaryota; kingdom Metazoa; phylum Arthropoda; class Insecta; order Trichoptera; family Brachycentridae; genus Micrasema; species Micrasema longulum. The sequence goes on along the minus strand of NW_028277478.1, from coordinate 1,244,637 downwards.
TGTGAAAAATAAAAAAAACGTAATAAAATTAAGAAATGTTAATTACTCAGAAACTGCAAATAATCTATGTATATGAATAAAAATTGACGTCCTAAATGTTTTATTATAATTGCGGCTAAACTACCTCAAGTCAAGATCTGATCTATTTTATTGATTGAAAGACTTTACGACCAAAAATGTGCAGATTCTGTCTCGAGTTGACAATGCAACTCAAAAGCGACATTTGTGCATGCAAAACATAGTTTGTGCTGTGCTGATCAAGGAACAGCACATTATTATTTCTCAACCGGTGGATCGGAACATTGAATGCCACTTGTTCCAGTAACGTATTACATTACATGATATGAAAATACTCGACCTTTACTCAGTAAGCAGGATCTTTAATGACCTGGGCTTAAGAGGTGATGAGAAGGTAACTCCAACATGCACTGGCGTTAGCTTCGAAAATAATGTGTCCTATTAGCACGTTGATTTTATATTTTTGTGCAACTACCAATGTAGAATTTTCATGTTAGTCCAATGTCTTGACGAAGACGCGGGTTCGTCTTAAACCCGGAAGGCATAGAAAAATCGCTATGTACAAATTTTTCACAGCCATTTCATGATTTCTTTTTCTGTACTCAGTGGTGCATAGGGCACTGTATTTTTAACCGAATGCAGCGTGTTTTGATCATCTATTGAGTAGTCCCACGATTCAGGTTCCAGACCAGGAACAATGAAACATTGCAGTTTGAACAATCTTCAGAATCAATATTTTATGTTCGCCCTGCCAGGAATCGAACTTAGGAAATAAAAAATGGTAGACAAACGCACCAACCACTTAACAATGAGGCGGATTTAAATCCATTTGATTTCTTTATAAAGGATGTTTACCTGAGAGCAGCCATCACTTGTCCAGGGTCCTGGGTTCTATTTTATATATTCCATTTCATAAGAAGAAAGTCTCTATAAAATGTTTAAAGTTCATACAGTACACTTATCATAAAATAAATAAAATCATACAAATTTATTAAGAAGAAAAAATAAAAGAATTTGAGATGAATCAGTCACTCAGATACCAACATAATATTAAAAAATATAATAATCTTCCTAATGAAATAAAAACTATTAAAAATAATATATCTCCGTTTTCATTTAACATTTATTGGTTTTATCTAGATTCCCTGTTATTAAGTGTGTATATTATTTTTTTGCAATAAATTTATAAATAAAATAAATAAATAAATTTGAAGTAAACCTAAAGAAATTTTTTGAACACGTGTAAAAACTATATTAAATTAGTATGAATGGATTATTGTTTTATGATTTTTCTTTATATATCCTATGTTTTTTTTTTCTTATGTACTCATATTTAAAATTATATTAACTCTTTTAATAAACAATAAACAACTACAACAGTGTAAGTCGAGTGACTTAGAAAGTTCCAAGCACAATACTTAGGTCTTTTTTTTGGAGAATTACAGTGATAACATCTACTAGATGTGTAAAAGTAGATATGTATGGAGTTTAAAAAAAAACATGTATCTTTTATGAAATTTATTGATTGAAAAATTGTAAAAAACTGTATTCTTCATCCAACTAGACACAATCATAAAAAAATATTTACAAACATTTATTGAAATGTTTGAAACCGCAAAGTTGATGCTGTTAATATTCGTAATACAAAAAAAAAAATTGAAATTATGAAGGCCTCATTCTGATGTTCAATGGAGAGTGATATTTAACTCTTTACTTTACGCGTCGAGCCGATCATTGCCAATGTCATGTTCTACAATGTTAGAATATTGGTATATCATTAACGTCTGTACGGTAACCATTCCACAAAAGATAACGGATCTTCAATTTAAAATAAACAAATATAATCTACAGGATAAACATTTATAAATAGATATTGAGACAGTAACAATTTCATATTTGCTTTGCAACTAGTGATGAAAAACTATGGTTATGTCAAGAAACAATAGAGAAATAATTTAGTTTTAGAAATTGCCAACTTTAATACACTCAATGAGAGATTGCCATATTTGCAACAGAACCCAAAAATTTGTAAGTCAGATCCTCACAAATAAATCAGTATTTTGAACTGAAAACTTTATAATTATTGCAATTTTAAATAAGTTTTAATTCACATAACACTTTTTTAAGATTTTGGATTTCACCGGGTTTGCAAGTAACACTCTCAATTGTTATTGTAAAAAAAATATGATTATAACAGGATGGTACTAAGTGTTCCGGCATATGAAGAATACAGTTATTTGTGTGAAATAGAACTAAAATACTAGACGAGTGATTTTGACTCGATGGCTACTCTGAGGTTAAATTTCTGATAAAGAAAATCAGCAGGAGGTAAGTCCACCTAGTATCGTCATGTTTGAAGTCCTAGGTTCGATACCTCGGAGGGTCGACGCGAAATATTTGTTTTGAAAATCGTGGTTGAATGTCGAATATCAAGTGGTCCAGTTCTTAACCACCATTTTTTTTCATCGACCGGTTTCAAAGCTTCACAAACTTTTTGGCCAGGTATAATTTAGTGACAAATCTTAAACCATTTTATTTTAAACGTGGTTACCAAATATCAATTACAGAAATATGGATTTAATTTATTTTTTTTGCAGTAAGCTGTTTGTTGTTCGCTTACGATGCAGTTAGTTGAGCAAGCAGCAAGGAGAATTTGCAACAAAAAGTCACTTTAAAGTACGAAGTATGGCTGGGAATATTCCCGCAGCAGAAGGATTTACTCTCGAGAATGTTCCCGCTTAAGAAAGCTTGACTCTCGGGAATATTCCCGCACCAAAAAGTTTCACTCTCGGGAATATTTCCGCATCAGAAAATTTCACTCTTGGGAATATTCCCGCTACAAAAATTTTCACTCTCGGGAATATTCCAGCGCCAAAAAAATTCACTCTCGGGAAAACTTCCGCATTAGGCAGTCAACATTTTGAAAAAATTTAAAATAAACAATTTATGACTTGATCAGGCCAATCACTAGATCACGACGCAGACAAAGCACGTTCTAGTAATGGTAAATATCTACAGAGACGGTGATTTATGGATTTGTCGTATGGCATTTACTAGTAATTTCTTTTGCTCAGACGATAGCCGTACTTGCCTCGGAAACGGATATGACCTCAAACGGAACTCTCGTACGCCCAACAGGTAGAGCAATAATCAACCCTTTTAGCTCTAGTGTGCATTCAAATATGCACAAAATTTAAGATTTATTTATTCACCTACCTACTAAATTTTCAGAGCCACGAGAACATAAAAAATAACTGGTATTCGTAAGTAGCTCTTTGTTTTTTCGGCTCACGTATATAGTCGCCATTATACAGAAAAGTTCATTTTTTAGTTTGACAGCTGGCTTATGGATGATTTATTTGTTTTACAGCGAATTCAAATTTATTTCAAATGAGTTTCAGCTAATAAATGTAAGTAAATATTTATCTATAACTGGTAACCGACTTTTCTTTGTCTACCGGTTTTGAGACGTACCCATCTCTTTGCCAGGATACGAATCACACATGATATTTCCACTATACACCTTCACGATAGCAGATGCCCAAAAATATAAAACTAATGTTCTGATAGAACACACGCTATTAGATTCTTCATTATCATCATCATTTCTTTCCCGCACCTAATGGTACATAAGACACTGCATTGATACACCAATCGCAGCGTATCTTGATATTTTTTTGTTACATGAAGGTAGAATGATCAGTCTTACGATTCAGGTACCAGTCCGGGACTTTGAAATATTCTAGTGTGAAAAGTACCTTTTTTAAAATAAATATTTCATAACAACTATGTCGGAAATCAAATCCGAGACCTCTCGCATGGTAAACAAACACCCTGACCATTACACCGCGAGGCCGGCAATTAGAATCTTACATCGAAGTAAATTGATTATATTTAAAAAATGTTGAATATTGGTCGACACAAAAATATCAGTTGGAAGTTATACATATTAAGTTTTAAGATTCATCTTTACACAATTGTCTGTTCTTTTAGAAATGAAGTGAATTAAAAAACTCAATAAAAAAAAATATTTTGAGATACTAGTTCAAATTTCTTAAATTTTTTAAATTATTTATTTCATAATTTAAATATAAAAATAATAAAAAAAGGTTTATAATGTAAAGCACCTTCATCGTGGTCTGTACAAATATCGTGAGCTGCTTTATCAATCGAACAGAAGAAGACAAAAATGCTCACTTTCATCTACATCACATTCCATTTTGATGGTTTGTAATCAAATAAAATAATGCATATAACGTTAAAGCAAACACAATATTTTTTATTTTTTTTATAAACAAAAACAGCAAATATGCCTTTTTCAAACCTTTATAATAATTACATATTTGGCTTAATATTTTTTTTTAAACATGAATTACCTTATACCCAAGATATATAAAAAAAAATTAAACCAAAAATTATACAAGATTTATAAAAAAAATTGACCTAAAAATTATACAGCATATTCAGTAGAAAGTTTAAATAATAAAACACGTACTGTTTCACACAGTTAAGCAAAATGAACAAAAAACTGTTTACATATATTTATTATGAAATGCATGAATAAATAAATATAATTACCATTCACCATGATTTAAAAAGTTTGTTCTATAGGAACAATACCCTACACTAAATATATCAGATACGTGGGAATAACTATTGCCGAGTTCATGAAGTCTATTTAATACGGCATTACAAGTATACACTGTCCGTGAATTGTTGCTACAAAACGGTGGCACCTGTCTAGTCATTCTTCCAGGCACCCTGAAGTTGATGAGAGATAATAGTTCAGGGCAATCCCATATTGATTTTACAATTTTAAATAAATTTAGGAGGTCTATAATTTTTCTTCTATCGTTAAGTTTAAACAAATTTAATGTTTCTAGTAAAAAAATGTAATTTAAAAATTCATGACTGATTCTAAGTTTAAAATTTATATACCGTAAGAATTTTGTTTACACTCTTTGAAGAGAATTTTTGTGACAGTTGTAGTAAGGAGTCCACATTGTAGAGTTATACTCTAACTGGCTTCTCACTAATGAAGTATACATCATCTTCAAAGTGCCTATGTTTTTGAATTCCTTAGTCACACGTAACATGAAGCCTTAAATTTTTAGAGATTTACTAGATTACAATATCTTCTGGAACAGAATTTTTTTTCGAATGAGGCACACCCTTGACCATTTTGTTTTGCTTTTCTTGCTCATTTTTAAGTTTTTAAATAAAATGGGCAAAACAACCACAAGTATTTACTAAACGAAATGTTCGGCCCTAAAATTCATATTTTAAATATTAAAAACATGAATATTGACAGGTCGGTGGCCAATCAGATTCTCGGCAGTTGAATGAAAAAATTTCTGAGAAAATTATTTTTTCCAATTAACCTAGGTGTTGTAATATCTATTTCAAAACAAATGTTAAAATGTTATTTAAAACAAAAAAATTGTCTAGTATTGTATTGTATTGTAATTGTTTTGTTATAATCTACAGTGCATAATCTTTTTCACATCCAAGGGAATAAATTTAGGCGTGAAAGGATTAAAACCAGAATACAGAAGCGT